>NC_143255.1:33224500-33528750 GCF_984573655.1 Nuphar pumila
TGACTTTTCTAGGTTTATCCAGCAATATCTGGAAATTGCTGGATTTTGCTAGATATAAGTTTTTTTCCATGATTTCCTTATATAAACTTATTAAAATATGAAATAAAATTGAAGAAATAATAGAAATATGATTTGAAATTTCAAAATTGGGGTCAAAATGACCAAAATACCCCCGATAGCAAGACTATGGCCTTGAAACCAGGGTTTTCAGAAAGATATTTTGTAAAATGCAAGTTTTAAAATTTAAATAGGGATAAATTGAACAAAAAATGATATGGTATGATTTAAAATATGAAAACTAGGGTTTAGAATTTCGAAATTAAGGTCAAATGACCAAAATGCTCTTGATAGCAAGACTATGGCCTTGAAATTAGGGTTTTTCAGAAAATATTTTGGGGAAAACATTGGGTTTAGGGTCTAAATGAAGTCAAATAAACATAAAATTAATCATGAAGCATCCTAATATAATTGTAAACATCAAAAAACCCTAAAAATGTGAACTTATACACGAAAATCAAGAAATATCACAAAAATCACAATTTGGACAGTGTTTCTGGATCCTGCAGGTACCCTGTTTTGCAATTTGATCCATTTAATCATCAAATGGATTTCAAAATTCATAAAAATCGACACCTGCACTTGTTATAACCCTAAAATCAGATTGGAATCATAAAAATATATTTTTGACATTATTACAATTCAAAAATTGTATTAAAATTCTAAAATAAGCTATTTTTACCCATGGTCACAGACCAGTTTCAGAGTTAGACCCGAATCAGGGGCCAATTCACCATAGAAATTTCTGAAATTTTACAGAAGTAAACTAGACAGAAAAACAGAGTTTTACCTTTTTACAGATTGGAAAAATCATCTCCGACTAGGGAGAAACCCTTCTGGCAATCTAGACTAAAATTTAACGAATCTAAAATGGGTTAAAACAGGTACTTCCGATTGAAAATACAGAAATAAATAGCAGTATTTCTCAAAAGTTCTTGAAATTTCAGAAGTAAACAGTATACATAAAAATAATGAACTTCTTTTTTTACAGATTATGAATTGAATCTACGGTTTGAGATCTATGATCAGCACAAGTCAGATTAGGGTTTTGGTAAACCCTAACGAGTTTTAAATTTTAAATCCGACTTTCTATCAAAGGAAAAATACCAAACAGAGGCAACAAATTATCAAAATTTTACAGTAAATAGTTCACATCAATATTAATCCACTGCACTTTACGGATCTCAAATCGAATATTGGATGAGAGAAATAACACAACTGCAAGTTACCTATGAATTTCAATAACGATTTTAAACGATTGAAAATCATGGTTTAATCTTTTATTTTTTTAACAGAGTTTCCGAATTCCAAAACATCTGATTTTTTTACAGAAGTTCAATGACATATCCGTGTATCTCATATAAAAAAATTAGAAATTTACAGTGAATATTTCAATACGAACTAACATGCTCTTTATTGATCTAAGCTTAAAACACACAGAAATTTAATAAAACTCAATAAAACATGTTTTAATCAATGAGAACAATAAAAAAATACTTAAACAGCAAAACTAAATTAATTGCTATGCTGGAATACATGTAATAAATATTAATATATAAAAAAATAAATAAAACACAGGGAATCCATGGCTGGAATTGCTTTCACCTTTGAAATCATGGATTTAACCCATTTAACGGGTAAATCTCACGTTTCTTTGGTTTAGAACGTAGAAAACATACCTTTCATCGATTCTAATGGATTAGAATCCTGGAAAACAGCATGGAATAGGTTTAGATCATCTTCTTGGATTGAACTTGAGGTTCTTGATGGTGATACCATGGTTTAAACCACGAAAAGGGAGGCTCCCATGGTGAAATCTATTGAAAAATCATAAAAAAATAATAAAAACTATAAAAAAATACTAAGGAATCCTACCTTGGATGGTGCAGCAATGGAGGGAGCAGCTGGGAGGAGAGAGAAGGTCCAAGAAACTGCTGAGAAATCCTTAGGGGTCGACCTCCCCTCTAGCCTCTTTAAATAGAAAAAAAATTAGGTTAAAAAAAAGGCTAATTAATTCCAATTTTGTCCCTTTTAAAAACCTATCTCAAACAATTAGTGGGGGGCGATTTTTCCTAATTGAATTTGACTCTTGACCTTTCTAATTGTGCCCCTAACTAACCTAAGACTGCTAATTAGACCTCTAATTGACCTAAAGACCCCAAATGTGGCGCCATTTGGGTTTTTCAAAAAACCTAATTTTTTAAAACTTTAAAATCAAAGTTAGAAACTAGAGTGAAGATAGGGGTTTTTAAAATTAAATTTTAACTCACCTAGACATCTAACCTAGGTAGGACATTGACTAATCCTAGTCTAACCCTGACTTTTACAAATGTGGCGCCACCTTGAGTGGGTCCCACTTGAATTTTCAAAAACGATTTTAAAGCTTGAAATTGAGAGAATTTTCAAAAGATCTTCAAAAGTAAACTTGAAATTAAAAGTTTTGAAATGGCATAGAGTTCTAACTGGGTCAGAACTCCTCAGGATATGGCGCCAACTGAGTGGGCCCACATCAGGTTTTGAAAATTTTGAAATAAACACTGAAAATAACTTTGAAAAGGGGTTAGAATCAATAGTTGAAATTCAGAATTTTTTAAAATAGAGTCTCAAGCGAACTGGAACTCCGAGTTAGAGTCCTGAAATTTTAGGACTCTGAAATTTTGGATTTTAAAAGCCAAATGAAGCAGTTTTTGAAAAGATTTTATCAAAAATAATGAAATAAGTCAGAAAATACAGTCAAGGTTAGACTCCTAACTCAATCAGAACTCTGAAATAGAGTCCTGAATTAACTGGACTCTACAAAATGACCTAATTTTTGAAAAATAGATGAAAATAAATGAAAATGGAAGTAAAAACAAACTTTAAAACAGACTCCTGACTGGACTAGGACTCCAGGACAGAGTCTTGATCAGACTGAAACTCTAGAATTTTTTTGGTATTTTCTGAAAAACAGATGAAAGAACTTGTGAAAATAGTGAAAATAATAATAAATATTAAAATAAAACAGAGTTCTGATTCAACTGAGACTCTGGGAACAGAGTCCTAATTGAACTAGGACTCTCAGATTTTTGAATTTTCTGAGAAAACAAATGAGAGAACTTTGAAAAACAATTAAAAACAGGATGAAATTGAAGTTTTGGTTCAGAGTCCTGATCTGATTAGGACTCTGAAAAAGAGTCCTGATTCGATCAGAACTCTAAGAATTTTTGGTTTTCTGATAAGTAAATGATGAAATTTAAGCAAAGCTTTTGAAAACCAGTGAAAATGAAGTGAAAAAACCAAGTTTGGATAAAGTTCTGATTCGATCAGGACTCTGAGGTAGAGTCCAGATTTGATCAGGACTCTGGGATAAAACCTCAGAATTTTGAAATTCTTTGATAAAAGTGTAATAGTTTTGATAAATGGAAAGATTTTTGAAAGATTCTCTCAAAATTGAAATCAGGGTCAGAGTCCTGATCCAACTAGGACTCTTTGAACAGAGACCTGTTTTGACTGAAATTCTGAGTTTTTGACTCCTCTTTGAAAGATTTTGAAAGATTTGATTAAAAACAGGTAAAAATAGTGACAAAAGACAGAGTCCTAATCCGATTGAAACTCTGAAGAAGAGTCCTAATCCGACTGGACTCTTGAAGAAGAGTCCTAATCCAACTAGGACTCTGGGATTTTGGCCAAAACGGAAGATTTTGAAAGGTTTTCTCCAAAACAGGTAGAAAAGGTAGTAAAAGTAGAGTTCTGATCCGACTGGGACTCTGGAAAAAGAGTCATGATCCAACTAGGACTCTAAGATTTTGGCCAAAATGGAGGAAATGGACAAGGGATATGACCATAACTGGTTTAAAATCAAAATGGAGTTTTGAAAATGTTTTAAAAGGATAAAAACAAATGAAAATACAGAGTCCTGATCCAACTAGGACTCTAAAATTTTTGAGAAATTTGATAAATGAAGGAATCCAGAAGCGACACCACCTAAATGGGTCTCATCTGAGAATTAAAATCAGTTGAAAATTGAGTTTAAAATGGATCCAGATTATTTTCTGAGAAAAACACTTCAAAATATAAGGTCTTGGGGGTTGGAAAATGACAGAATGTTGATTAAAAACCCAGATTTTAAAATTGATTTTGAAAGAAAAGTTTTAAAACTCGAATCTGGATTAAATATTTTGAAAACAGGAGTGCTGGATCTCGAAAATGAGATGTAATGACATACAATGCTATGCAATGCAATGAAATGGTATGCCGAATGCATGCAATGATATGCAATGACACATGAAATATATAAACACTAGATGAGGGTAAAAATTTGGGGTGTTTACAGATAACTACTTCCTTATGTACTCCAGAAACAAGAAGAAAATAGCATTCCTAGAGTTGAGATAAGGCAGTGTGAGTCTAATCGACTACACTACCAAGTTCTAGAACCTCGAACGATAATGCCCTACATTATTCAAAATTGACTTGGAGAGGGCATACAAATATGTTCGAGGATTAAAAGACAAATTATGGTCTCATGTACTAACGAGTATGCCACAAGCATTTCAGGTTGTCGTAGCAGTAGCGACTACGCTGAGCAAGGACTGGAAATGAACCAAGGGGATCGCAGGAAAAAACCTATTGGGAATAAGGGGAACAACAAAAGGTTGTCCCTTGGTGGGCAAGAATCACAACCACCCTCCCATTAGGAGTTTCGAGAAAAGAACTCTGTTCCACCGGCCAAGAGAAAATTGCAAATGGAAGGAGTCGCTTAGCTCCCCCAGCAATCCAATTTTAGTTGCCCAAGGTGTAGCTCACATCACCTCAGACAAGCTTGTCCGTGTTATATATGTGGTTGCCTATATTGCAGCAAGCAGGGCTATTTTGTGAAAGAATGTCGCAAGAAGGACTCATATGATCAACGGAGGAATACTGGATCAATCGAACCCTCCCAACAACCACAATAACATCCTTTGTCCTAGTTGTTGCCACCACCAAAAATAGAGCAGAAATTGACAGCAAGTCGACTATATGCCACTACGACCGAACAACTCACCAATGATGACCTTATTGAAGAACTCGAATACCCTTGATAGGTAGAAGTTGTGTTGGATTGAAAGCAACTAGAAAATATCATGGACCGTAGGGACCAGGTACTTGGGTCAAAGGTCATCCCACTTGTCAAAGTGAGATGGTAACATCATGGAATCGAAGATTGCACCTGAGAGCTTGAATCCTGTATAAAAGAGAAATATTTTGAACTGCTCATGTAGTAACCTTGACAAAATTTTGAGGATAAAATTCTTTTAAGGGGGAGAGGATGTAAGATCCATAAATTTTCTGTAGTATTTCGAGTTAAATATACGCGGTATTTTATATATATTAGTCATTTTGACCTAAAGATACGAAACAAATAAATTTCAATGAGCCAACTATGCCTAGGATATGTACACGAATCTCCACAATGATTTTTGCAGAAAAAGTTCAGAGAACTATACCAAGTTCGTTAAGAAAAATGAGAGGTAGTTAACAGTAAAATCCATTTTGTTTCGTCGAGACAAAGCCAATGGCCCTAAGTTTATTTTTTCTAAAAAAATATAGGTGGGCCCCACGCTATGCGGGCTCCACATAAATATCTTGCAAGCCCCACATAAATATCTCATAAAAATATCTTGTGGGCTCCACATAAATATCTCATAGAAATATCTAGTGGGTCCCACAGGGACATACATATCATTTTGTGACTTTCTCTCTCTTAGTTTTAGCCTAGGTCAAGCCTACTTGACCTAGATTAAGCCCACTTGAGGTGAGTTTGGACCTTCCTGATCTAGATTGAGCCCACGTGGATCAAACCCACTTGATCTACCAGGTTAGCTTTTCTCTCTCTTCTTTTATTTTTTGATCTTAGCCTGGGTCTAGTCCACTTGACCTAGACTGAGTTCACTTAGGATGAGCTTGAACCTACTTAACCTTGATCGAGTCCACTTGGGTCAAGACCACTTGACCTTGACAGGTTGCCTTTCTCTATCTTCTTGGCTAGTTTTTTTTTGCCTATGTCTAACTCATTTGACCTAGACCAAGCCCACTTGAGGTATGCTTGAACATAGTTGGACCTAAGCTAGGTTCAATCCAATTTTGGCCTATATCTCTGCATTTTTTGCTTTGTTTATAAGCCAAGTGTGTAAAGGTGCATGTTGTGAGTCGACACCACCTCTACCATTTTTTTTCTCTCTCATTTTTTGTGCTTCTACGCAAATCGGCCTTGTCATGATTGTATCAAATGAAAGTACGTGTCGGTCATGACCCAAAAGCGACTGTACGCCTTGCCTCATCAACGAACAAGCAAGGTAGGATTGTACGCCGATAACATCAGTATTAATATGTTGAAATATATTATATGTGACATCTAGGCCACCGTGTGCGCTTATGCTAAGTATCCACTCGTGTATCCTTGTAACTACATTTCCGTGTTTATGATAGAGGGTCTTAGACATTGGTTTATGCCATCTAGACCACCATGTGTGCTTGCGCCAGGTGCTCACTCACGTATCCTTGTGACTACGTTATCATATAATATATATATATATATATATACTATGTATGTTCTTTTCTGCAATTTACTTATTCCAGCATGCTTTCATGCCTAGGCCATGCTTACACAATTTACTTAGCCTGACGCACTTTCGTGCTTAGGCCATGCTTATGCATTTATTTAGGCATATATACATTTTCGTACACTATCATGCTTACTTTACAATTACATATTTATTTGGGCATGTACGCATTTCTGTATACTGTCATGCTTAGTTTACAATTACACATTTATTTGGGCGACTATGCATTTTCGTGCATTGCTATGCTTTTACATACTACTTGCGCATTATATGCATAGAAATATTACATATATATTATACACATTTATTTGGCACATACGCGTTTAGCGTACCTGCATTGCTTATAAAGTATAATTGTGCAATAATAACGTATATGTATAGAATATATGTATGGTGACTGATTCTAAGTGCTCAAGCATTTTAAATACCCCTACCCCTTGCAAAATGAGGTTTGACATAGAAACCCTTAAATGAAGGGTTTCTGATTTGCGTAAAACACTGAAGTGCTTTTAGGTTTTTCATGTAATCAATTAAGTCACCAGCCCAAGGTCTAATGAAGGCCAATGGTTTTCGATAAACCACGAAAGATACAACGTAAGCACAATGGTGTGCATCTCTCTAACAAAAGGATTTATGTTTCATTAAGGCGTTATGGTAAAGCGCTTGCACAAGCTAAGAATGATCGAGCAAGAACAACATGGCTATGCCTTCGTACGAATATATGATGTTTGAGACCCCGACCTGGATGGCTCGGTCTAATCTCCCTCAAGAAGGGAAAGTGCTCTAAGCGTCATTATGTCAAAGTAGTTGTTACACCTCTTCAGGTTGGTGCTCGTAAAGGCTAATAATGCATGAGCAATCGATCAAAGATGATAGTTTCATATGCATGCTTTTGTGTTCCACCATTTTCAGAATGGTACTCGCAAGTGCCACTATGCCAGAGTCGGTTATCCACCTGAATGAGTGAAGCACTCGTGAAGGCCAAAGGTGTTGAGAGTATTGTTCGCATGCATATAAACAAACATAACGATAGTCACTATCTACATGAGATAAGGCTCATGCTTCAGAACTGACTGAGTGGGGTTGGGTTCATATTGCCCTTCGTGTGTGATGCACTGATTGCTTATGAGGCACTCAATGTTCCTATAATCAAGATTATGTCATTGAACCACTTCAGGACTTACACTCATTGTGGAGACAGTGATGGTACCACTCGAGTGACATATATTATTATAGACCAAAGTGCTCTGCGGTCTCCCGTCACTCAGAGGTTAGGAGGTCGGGCTAACCATTAGTCCTACGCGATAGACCCCAACTACTACTGTAGCAAGATGCATCTGAAACGGCCTAGCGCGGGTTCTCCCAGTAAAATCTGTCACCTCGCTACAGACAGAGTCATTCAGGTATCTAAGCACAAAAATACATAGCATAAAAGACGCCTAGATGCTTTGTCTGATGCTGAAGTTAATTTCTCCCCGTGTACCAAGGGTGATCTAGTTAAATATCAAAACAATGCATTAGTATAGGTTCACTAATGAATGAATAAATGAATGGATGTACGTTAGTACTGTTTATGCATCACCTTATGTAAGGCACTTGTCTCAGTACACTATTGGACCAAATGGATGAAAAACCCAAGTTGTGCTTGCATGGTTAAGATGAGTTTGATGAGCTCATGCTTTGGTACAAGGGGTACCTGCAAATGATACTACACTAAGTCATGAAGACTTGAGTTACGATCCAAAATGGATATTTTCAACTACAACCCTTAAATGGTCATTTGTGTTTTAAACATATTATACTTGTTAGAATTGGAATGCTTTCCTACTAGTACGGTATGGTACTGACCCCATTTTTGGAGAATCCAAATAGTAGACCTACTGTGCGAGGTGTGGCACAGAATTGGACATCTTAGGAACTTGGTTCACTTGAGTATGAGTGAATGTCACTTATTAAAGGAACTGCCAAATGGTCTTTGCCAATTGAGTTCACTTGAAATCCTTATTGTTGAAGGATGCCACAAAATTTCCACCCTTCCAGGGGAGCTACATGATATGAAAATTCTAAAAGATCTCAATCTAAGTGCAACTGCAGTAAAAAGAATACCATAATCTGTTGGATGTTTGACCAATCTCCAGACTTTAAAAGTTAATCGATTTGCAGCACTGCCCAATTCTATAGTCTATTTAAAGAATTTAAAGGAGTTTTATTTGCATAATAATGTCATTGAAGAGCTGCCTGGTTCTATTGGACTGTTGAAAAAACTTAAGGTGCTAGAATTATCAAGCTGCTGGAAATTGATAACTATACCTACTTCCATGGGACACTTGAAAAATCTGGTCCATTTGGTGATAATGGGCACTGAGATTGCAGCACTTCCACAAAATTTTGGAAGCCTCACAAATTTGAGGCATCTTGATCTATGCCAAAATTCCAAGTTCATCGTGCTTCCGTTTGTTTTCTCTTCTTTTTCTTCATTACATGAACTCAACACAACTAGAGCAAACTTGTTATAGGGTAGATTTTCTAGTAGCTCTGGAAGCCTGCTATCACTGAAGACATTGTTCTTAGACTCAACGGGTATTGAGAGCCTGCCATCAAGTATTAGTAGTAGCCTTGCAGGACTTGAGAATCTCTCTTTAGAAAGTTGTGAGAGGCTTGCATCCATCCCTCAATTTCCTTCATCTCTAGTGACACTTAATGCCTATGGCTGTACTATAGAAATTATTTGAGATATTTCCAAAAGGCATTTAAAGGAATTGGGTCTAGAGGACTGCAAGAAGCTTGTTCATGTTCATGGCCTTGAAAACTTGAAATCATTAGAAGCCTTGAAACTGAGTGGATATTCCGGCCTTTGTCATGACTTCAGGAACAAAATATCTAAGGTAGCTTCATTATCTTGGCTTTGACTACAAAGTATTATTATTTAGTATATCTTAGCATATTACCCTCAACGATATGATATCGTTGAGGAATTCACGTTGATATTGTATGCCATTATATCTCAACGATATCAATTCATGATATTGTTGCAATATTCACGATGCTATCTCAACGATATCAACTCATGATATCGTTGAGTCACATTGTTATCCTCAACAATATCAATCCATGATATCGTTGAGATATTCACGCGATATTAGTTAACGATATCAGTTACCAATATCGTTAACTGATATTGTTCTTGATAATGCTTGCATTTTGTTGTAAATAGCACATCACCAATTGTATTCTATATATATCTTGAAAGTTGAGAAATAAAATGATTGAAGTTTTTTCGAGTTCTCATTTTCACATGGTATCAGAGCTTGGATCTATCTGATCCTGTAAAAGCTCGTTTCTGTCAAGCTTCGGTTCTAATCCAACTTGACCTATATTCTTCAGTTTTCATCTGACTTGACATATATTCTGTCAAGTTTTGTGGCTCATTTTCATCAAGCCTCGGGTTTCACCCAGCTTGATGCACATTCTCTCAGCTTGCTGGCTCTTCTTTGGTGATCCTCTAGCTATGGTCAAAATGGCAGAAAATGCAGTCCCTATAAGAGTTGCCAATGTAAATGCTAATGAAGTCAGTCCGACAAGTGAAGATGGTCATAGCAAAAAGTGTGCAATTCCCGCATTCACCATCGGAGAATACCAAAAGCTTATATCTCTTGTGAAAATTTGTTCAAACCCATCATCTCAAATCTCCAATGTAAATTGTGCAGGTATAACCGGCCCTATAATCTCTCCAGTTCATTCATGGATTATAGATTCAGGAGCTAGTCAACACATGTGTGCCGATTAGCATTTATTTTATAATCTTATTTTCTATGATAGTCCAAAGCCTGTTAAATTACCTAATGGAAATACTATAATTGTCACTCATTATGGATCTATTTTTATTGATTCTTTTGAACTACATGATGTCCTATTCTTTCTATCTTTCAAGATGAATTTACTTTCGGTCAGTCAACTAGTTAAATCTCAAAATTGTTCTATTATATTTTTGTCCAACTCGTGCATTATCCAGAACCCTGTGTCAAAGATGATGATTGGGCGGGGTGAAGAAAAAGATGGGCTTTATTTTCTTCAGCCACGACCACCACTTTTTTCAGCAAATGCTTTAGTTTCATCAAGCTATGACTTATGGCATAGAAGGCTTGGACATCCATTGGTTTCTAGAATGAAATTAGTAAAAACTTATGGTTTGCAGTTAGATTTTAACAATTTGCATCATTGTGATTCTTGTCATCGTGCCAAACAAACAAGACTTGTTTTTCCTTCAAGTGACATTATGTTTTCATGTGCTTTTGAAATTATTCACTGTGATATATGGGGTTCTTATTCTCAAGCCTCTCTTAATGGAGCACACTATTTTTTAAGCATTGTTGATGATTTTACTAGAGCCACATGGGTTTTTCTTATGAGACATAAGTATGAGACTTTGGGTCTTATTAAAAAAAAATTAGTATGATTTCAAATCAATTTGATAATCACATTAAGAATATAAGATCTAATAATGGCTCAGAGTTTTTTTCGCATAAAATGCAAAATTTCCTAAACGACCATGGTGTTATCCATCAATACAATTGTGTTGCTAGGCCACAACAAAATGGTGTAGTTGAACAGAAACACAAGCACTTATTGAAAGTCACCAGAGCCCTTCGATTTCAAGCCAATCTTCCTGTTAAATTTTTGAGTGAATATGTCCTAACTTCCGCCTATCTTATTAATCGCACCCCAACACCATGTGTTAAGGGTCAAACACCTTTTGAAAGGCTATTTGGAAAAAAACCAAATTTTAGTCATCTTTAGTTTTTTTGGTGTCTATGCTATGCCACTAACATAGATCAACATAAAACTAAGTTCGACACGAGAGCAAAAAGATGCATATTTATTGGTTATCCTTTGGGAAAAAAAGGCTTATAAACTTTTTGATTTAGAGTCACAACAAATTTTTACTAGTCATGATGTAATTTTCTATGAAGAAATATTTCTTTTTTCTTCTTCAAAAGAGATTCCTGATGGACTCGTGCTGCCTATGCCCATATGGTGTGATGATGAAAGTAGATACAACTCATTACAACCTTGCCAGGATAACAAAATTCTTAAAACATCACCTCAAACTGAAAACACCTCTGAAGATCCTGTTCAGCCTTCTTCTTAAACTGAACCAAGCTCACCCACATCTTTTCATGAAGAAGTGAGTAGATGGTCCACAAGGATAAGAAAGCCCTCCGCCTGGCTAAGAGATTTTTATTGCTCTTTTAGTTCTTCACCACCCCCAATCTCAAATTTGACTCTAGGAAAAAAGAAAGGTACACGTTATCCTTTATCAAGCTATTTATCCTTGTCAAATCTCTCACCTTCTCATAAAGCCTTTGTTGTTGCTTTGTCTACTCTACATGAACCTAAGTCCTATGATCAAGCCATTCAGTTTAAACATTAGATAAATGCCATGGATTTTGAGATACATGCTCTGCGAGATAACCACACTTGGATTATCACTTCTTTGTCTGCCAGAGTGAAATGGATTGGATGCAAATGGGTATATAAAGTGAAATTGTAGTCAGATAGGACTCTTGAACGTTATAAGGCTTGGCTAGTAGCCAAAGGATACTCTCAACAAGAAGGTATTGACTACACAAAGACTTTTGCTCTAGTAGCCAAGATGGTAATTGTTCGCACTCTGCTTACGATTGCTACTGCACAGAATTGGATTTTATGTCAAATGGATGTGCACAATGATTTTTTGCATGGTGATCTGTCTGAAGATATGTACATGCAGATTCCACCAGAATATGGTAAACAGGAGGAGAATTTAGTCTGTAAACTAAATAAATCTCTTTATGGTTTAAAGTAGGCCCCCGAAAATTGGTTCTCAAAGTTCTCACTTGCTCTTGAAAAGTTCGGTTTCAAACAATCAAAGGTGGATTATTCCTTGTTTGTCTATTCTAAACATCATATTTTTATGGTCGTACTCATCTATGTTGATGAGCTGGTTGTTGTAGAAAATCATTCAGCAGAGATTGAGCAGTTTAAGCAATTTCTGTCTCAACAATTTCATATGAAGGATTTAGGACCTTAAAACATTTCCTGGGTCTAGAGGTGGTGCAATCAAAATCTTGCATCTATTTGTGTCAATAGAAATATGCTCTAGAGATTGTTAATGAGATGGGTTTGTTGGGATCCAAACCTGCCAAATTTCCTATGAAACAAAAGCATGGGCTTGATGCAAATTGTGGACCACTGCTATCCGACCCAACAAAATATCGTCAGCTAGTGGGACGCTTACTTTATTTAAGTATTACAAGGCTGGATCTACAATATGTGGTTTATGTTCTTAGTCAATACATGTATCAATCACATGAGTTACACTTCAATGCTTCTCTTCATGTAGTGCGATATATCAAATCTTGACTTAAACAAGGTCTTCTATTCCAATGTGGTATTCCTTTGCAACTCAATGCTAGCTGTGATTTAGACTGGGCTGCCTACCCACAAACTCATCGATCTGTTATTGGCTACTGCATTTTCCTTGGTTCTAGTGCCATCTCATGGAAGACTAAAAAGCAGGTGACAATCTCTCGGTCCTCTGCTGAGTCTGAATATAGATCCATGGCAAACACTGTTTGTGAGATCATTTGGCTTAAAAGCTTGTTACTCAATCTTTGGGTTAAGCATCCTCTCCCGGTCAATCTTTACTATGATAATCAGGCAGCCCTTCATATCGCAGCTAATCCAGTCTTTCATGAACGGTCCAAGCACATTGACATTGATTGTCATGTGGTTAGAGATCAGCTCATTCTTGGAACTATATGCACTTGTTATATTCGCAACAAGGACCAAATAGTTGATCTTTTCACAAAGGCACTTGGACAAGAATCTTTTCAACACTTGGTAGCAAACTGGGCGTTCAAGATATTCATGCCAAAGTTTGAGGGGGAGTCTTAGCAGATTATCCTCAACGATATCATGTTTATGCTATTATTAAAGAATTCACGCCGATATTGTATGTCATTATATCTCAACGATATCAATTCATGTTATGAAATATTCACGCTATTATCTCAACGATATCAACTCATGATATCATTGAGTCACGTTGTTATCCTCAATGATATCAATCCATGATATCATTGAGATATTCATGTGATATCAGTTAACGATATCAATTACTGATATTGTTCTTGATAATACTTGTATTTTGTTGTAAATAGCACATCACCAGTTATATTCTATATATATCTTAAAAGTTGAGAAATAAAATGATTAAAGTTTTTTTGAATTCTCATTTTCATAATATATCTCTATTTTTGTGGTTTTAGCATGCCTATAGTGCTTCATTCAGGATAATGTTCCATTTTAGGTGGCTCTATTTGATCATTTAAAGGAGTTCAGTATCTCTAGAATCGTAATTGGTCACAGCCCTATGTATGAACAACTATTTTTTGAGTTGCCAAGAAAGCACTCAACCAAAAACATCCTAATAGTTCTGGAAACAAGGAATGGTTCCTATAGGGGCATCATGGATTCCTCTGGCAGCATCCAAGCATGGATTATGATTAGGGTGGTGGCAGGCATCCATACAATCTTTGAGACCATACGGAGCACATATAGTGCATTAATTGGCGAGTGGAGTGTTAGTATAGAACTGAATGACGAGATACTGCAACACTTAAGGATGGGCATAGAACGATAGAGGTATTAATGGATGGTTACGAAGTGAAGGCTGGTGATATCCACCTCTATTTCTGGATAACTAGGTGATATCTGATAATGCATTAATGATTAATACAAAAATCATGCATATATGTGTCTTTTACTGTTTTACATCCCATGTTTATGATGTTTCAGGAATCAAGGAGCTACGATTCGAATTTTTTGCAATTCAGAGTTGAAATAAGGAAATTATCGTCGTTTTATGATTTTGGAGCGAATATTGAGACGAATCGGATTGCAATCTAGTCCAAATCACATTAATTGGATTATGGATCCAATGTAAATGTGATCAGCAAGCATCAAACCCAAATTCAAAAGTTAAAATCTCAAAAAAAAAACTTGAAATGATGCCACTTTCTTTTTATAATTTTTAGTTTAGTTAGGTAGTGTTTTGAAATAGGCAATAATCTTGAATTAAATTTGTAAATTTCAACTAAACCTAATTAGCCACTTTAAATACCACTCAAGGGGTGGCGTGAAAGGGTCTTCACCCCATTCACGCATTCCCTCCTCTCCCAATTCCCCTCTAATTTCCTCCACACCACCCTCTCTCTTTCTATTTTTTGAAAAAAAAAAAAACTTCTTCTCTTCTTTCTTCTTATTTTTTCTTCTTCTTTCCTCACCAAGGATCTGCGTGGAGATCCAATCTGGAGGTATTGTTGCACATCAAATGAAGGTGGAGTCCGGTCTCTTCTCAACCAAAGCCGTTGGAATTGCCAGGTCATCAATCCAGTAAGTTCTTCTTATTCTCCATAACATGCATAGATTTGTGTGTTTCTTCTTCTTCTTCTTTTTTTTTAGATTTTGTTTTGCTGATTTGATTTCTGTAAGTTCTTGATTCTTGTTCATTTCTTTTAATTGAAGATCAAAAGAAAATAAAATTCAATATCTGATTGGCATTTTTGGAATTGGCGCAAGTCCAATTCCAATCGATCGATTGGATTGGATTCATTAGATATAGATCTAGTTTTAATTTCAGTATTGATGTTTTTGTTCTTTTTTTCATTAGATCAGATCAAATCAATTGATCCGTGTTTGATCTGATTTTTTTTATTTCAGATTTAGCAAAATCATAAAAAGAGAATGATGATCCATGCTCAATTGGCGCAAATCCAATTGTACTTGTTGATCATTTCATTCCACAAGCGTAGATCTAGTTTTTGCATTTCATTTCTTGTTTCTTTGCTTGTATACTGTAATTAGTTAGATTAGAAATTAGTTTATCTTGATGAAATTTCAATTCATTCATTCTTTGATTCGATTAATTGAATCAAAGTGTGAAAATTGATAAATCTAAATTTCGGTTTCATTTCAATTTTCTGTCAAATTTTGTTTTTAGTATAAGTTGAGTTTTTGGATTCCAAATTGAGATTTGTAAATTGGATCGAATTTTTGAATGAATCTATTTTCAATCTGAAAATTTTAATCAAGATCTGATTCAGTTTCATGGATTGTCACAGAATTTTCTGGCAACCTGTCTAGAAAACTCTATTAGTGTTGTTCTGTTTCATTTTATATTTTTGCTGCATTTTGTTTTTAGGATATCTGAAGCTTCCGAACTTCGAATTTGAATCCGTAAAGTAGATTGGATTTCTGGATGAATCTAGTTTAAATCTGAATTTTTTCATCCATTTCAAATTCAGTTTGATATACTGACACAGTCGGATATGAAAAGCTATCAAAAATTTTCTAAGCAATTTCTTGTTCATTTAACTGTTTTGGGAGTTTTGCATGGAATTTTTCAATTTCGTAAATTGGATACGGTTTCTACGCGTGTTAGGATTCTTTCTACAAATTTTTAGCATGAATCGAATTTGATTGATATATTGTTAAATGATTTTTTAAAAACTGATTCTGACAGGTTTTTTTGAAATTGCCAGGACAGATTTGTAGTTTAGTTAGCTAACCCTTTTAGCATAGTATTTTGCATTTCATGTTTGTGTATTCGCTTTTTGCAGGTGGTTGCCATATAGGGGTGCATTGTGCTGAAGTGGATTTGGATCTCCCATGAATGTGTTACGACAATGAAGCCATACATGATACTTCAAGTACAAGGTTTTGAGATTGTTACGACAATGAAGCCATACATGATACTTCAAGTACAAGATTTTGATGATGAGCAAGTGGAATCAACTGCATTTCAGCTAAGGCTATGAAAAAATTGAAGAATTCGATGAAGAATCTTTGAAGACTAGTGTGCAAATGTTTAATTCATTAAAAGTCTTAGATTCTTGTAAGAGCCTTACTTAGAGTGCATATTTAGGTTGTATTTCACCTTAAAAGTCTTTAGAAAAACTTTTCTAAAAGAAACCCTCTTGAAAATCTTTTTAGAAAACTCTTTTCTTAAATTTTCATGTTTATTAGTCGACCAATAGACTTACCAGTCGACTAATCCTTTCGCGTCATATTTTCTAAAAAGTCATTTTTGTCAAATTAGTCGACCGAAGGTTTTATCAGTCGACTGGACAGAATGTCTGTTTTCTGGAAAATTAGCAGCAGTCGACTAATGCTTTTATCAGTCGACCGAACAGAATGTTTGTTTTTCAGAAGATTTTAGCAGCAGTCGACTAAAAGGTTTTTCAGTCTACTGATGATATTATCAGTCGACTAAGTTTCAAAAGTTCAGATTTTCAAACGGCTCGATTAACAGATCAATCGACCGACGATAACTGTCAGTGTACTAATAACTAACTATTAGCCGACTAACTGATGTTTCAGTCGACTAATTTTGCCGTTTTCCTGAAACTTCAAAAAGGCGTGTATTTTCATTTTTCAAACGTTTTGATCGTTCAAAATGGACAGTTTTGACACCCTTTCATACTCTCAACGTATTGAAAACTTTAACTATAAATATGAGTGCATTTTACACTCAAAAAAATAAGAATTCAATCGATTTGAATCATTTACTTATTGCTTTTCACTCCTATTTAGTCAAGTATTTATTTTCTCACTCACTTGATATTTTCACTTCAGTTTTTCACTCAAATCACTTTGAGAGATAGTGAATTTGTGAATAGAGTACTTCAACAACCTCAAAAGTCAATTGCATCTCATTTGCATTCAAAAGAAAGGCTCATAGGTTGTATTGTAAGTTGTTACTTATTTTCTGTAAAAAGAAGGACTCCTTGGTTTAAAGGAGTTGTTTGCTTTCAGTAGGGTTGTTACTGAAAGTGAGACCGGTTTTTGGTCTGTGTGATCTTGTAGTTAACAAGGTTGATAGTGGAAATCTCAAGCGGGTTTTACTTGGGGACTGGATGTAGGTCGGGATAGACCGAACCAGGATAAAATATTGTGTTCTTTGTGTGTTTGCTTTTCAAATTGAAAAATCCTTCAATATTCCGCAGATTATTTTTAAAAGCACTATTCACCCCCCCCCCCTCTAGTGCTCGTTGCCTCGATCCTAGTGCACTTTCATTTGGTATCAGAGCACAGGTTTGCTATTACTTTGATTTGACCATCATCTAGCATGGCAACTACAACATCTCAACACAAAGAAGGAAGCTCCTATGTTCGTCCTCCTCTCTTCGACGGAACAAACTATGGATACTGGAAAGTAATAATGACAATATTCTTGCAATCTATGGATCTCAAAATCTGAAGAGTTATTTCAGAAAAGTACCAAACTCCATCAACTGATTTCAGCCAATAGACCAATGATAAAAAGAAGACTGCTTCACTGAATGCCAAAGCCATGAATGCATTGTACTGTGTCGTTGACAATGTAGAGTTCAATCGCATCTCTCAATGCTCTACAGCAAATGAAATCTGACATACTCTTCTCGTGACTCACGAAGGTACGTCAAAGGTAAAGGAATCTAAAATTGCTTCTTTAGTTCATAAATTTGAATTGTTCAAAATGAAGCAAAATGAATCTATATCGGACATGGTAACTAGAATGACCGATATAACTAACACTTTGAAATCCCTTAGAAAAGAATATTCACAAGTGGATTTAGTCAAAAAGATTCTAAGGTGTTTAACTCCTGAATGGGAGAGAAAAACCACTGCTATTGAAGAAGCAAATGATCTCAATACTCTCACTCTTGAAGATTTAGTTGGTAACCTAATGGCATATGAGGTCCAACTTCAAGACAGACAAGAAGAAGAGCCCAAAAAGAAGTCTCTTGCTTTTAAGGCTACTTCTGACTCAGAAAATTCAGAAGAAGATGAAGATATTGCCCTCATCACAAGGCAATTCAGAAGATTCATAAAAAAGGAAAGATTTCAAAGAAAGGTAAAGAAAGCAGATTCTTCCAATCCCAATGAAGTTAAGTGCTTTAACTGCAAAAAGGCAGAACATATCAAGAAAGATTGTTCTCTTCTCAAAATCAAACCCAAGGACCAATTCAAGAAGAAAAAGGCATTTCAAGCATGTTGGGATGATAGTGACTCCTCTTCCGATGAAGAATCAAATGAAGAAGTCGCCAACATGTGTTTTGTAGCAAAAGAAGATTCGGTAAGTCAATTTGACTATGATGAGTTATTTGAAGCTTTTAATTATTTATATGCTAAATTTAAGAGTCTAAGTTCTAAAAATAGAGAGTTAAAAACTGAAAATTTAACTCTTGACTCTCAAAATAAAGTGTTACTTCAAGAGATAGAAGATCTCAAGAAGGAAAACTCTTGCCAAGCATTTGAGATAAAAGAAATTGGAGTTAGAACCAATTTCTTACAAAAAGAAATATCTAGTCTTAAAGAAAAATCAAATGATCTTCTTTCTATAGTGACCAAATTTACAAATTGTCAAGAGAATCTAGAAAAACTTCTTGGTTCTCAAAGATGCTTGGTTAATAAAACCGGATTGGGATATAGCTTCTTTGATACTCAAAATAGACCAAACTATGTGGTGAAAAATCAAAGACATTATTCTCAACCATTTGTTCATAGAACTAAACTTTCTAGTTCTAATAGAAATGCATCTAATCATGGAAACTATAATGCTTATATGCCTAGACATGATTATGATAAATCCTTTTATAGAAAGAATATTTATTATCAAAGGAAACCAAAATCCAAATGGATATGGGTTCCTAAGACTAACTCTCATGGACCCGAAAATAGAAAAGGGTCAAATGCTCTATTTTCTGATTTTGTTGTAGGTACACAACATAAGGAGCAAATGGATATTGGACAGCGGCTGTTCCAAACATTTGACTGAAAGGCCAGAGTTATTTTCCACCCTCCAAAATAAGGATGGAGGAACCGTCACCTTTGGTGACAATAACAAGGGAAAAGTGATAGGTATTGGTAATATTGGTAATCCAAAATTTCTCTTGATAGAAAATGTTCTTTTAGTAGATGGTTTAATGCATAATTTAATATCTATTAGTCAATTATGTGATAAAGGTTTTCATGTTTCTTTTGAAAATGATTTATGCTTAATTTTTGATTTTCAATCTAAAAAGATCATTTTTAAAGGTAAAAGAAGGAACAATGTGTATGAACTATATCTAGATGAATTACCCACTTTTAATGAAAAATGTCTTATTGTTTCAAATGAAATTCAATGGTTATGGCACAAGAGACTTGGACATGTTAATTTTAAAATTATTTCCAAGTTATCCAAGAATGATCTTGTAAGAGGCCTACCTAGAATACCATTTAAAAAAGATCACTTATGTGATGCTTGCCAAAGGGGTAAACAAATAAAGAGTTCTTTTAAAGCAAAAGATATAGTTTCAACAAAACGTCCTCTTGAACTTTTACATTTAGATCTATTTGGACCATCTAGAATTCAAAGTTTGAATGGTAGCAAGTATGCTTTTGTTATAGTAGATGATTATTCTCGGTTTACATGGGTAATTTTTCTAAAAAGCAAAAATGATGCTTTTTCGAAATTTTCTAAACTTTGTAGAAGAATTACAAATGAAAAATCTACATCTATTATTAAAATTCGTAGTGATCTTGGTGGTGAATTTGAAAATGAATCTTTTCTAAAGTTTTGTGATTTACATGGTATATCTCACAACTTTGCTTTTCCTAGAGCGGCTCCACAAAATGGAGTTGTTGAAAGAAAGAATAGAACTTTGCAAGAATGTGCTAGAACCATGCTTCAAGATAAAAATTTACCAAAATACTTTTGGGCTGGAGCAATTAATACAGCATGTTATGTTCTAAACCGTGTTCTTATTCGACCAATTTTACATAAAACATGTTTTGAATTGTATTATGATCGTATACCAAAGATCTCATACTTCAAAAATTTTGGTAGTAAATGTTTCTTGTTAAATACCAAAGATAATCTTGATAAGTTTGATTCAAAATCAGATGAATTAATATTTCTTGGATATTCTTCTAGAAGTAAAGCTTATCGTATTTTCAATAAAAGAACATCTTGTATTGAAGAATCTTTACATGTTGCATTTGATGAGAATTGTGAGCAGATTATACATCTAAGCGAAGGAGAAGAAGTAATACTTCAAGAAGAACCCTTGATAGAGAGTACTTCTCAAGAAAATATTCCTCTTCAACCAGTTTGGAAAGAAGTTCCTAATCATCCACATGAACAAGTTATTGGTGAAATAAAGAGTGGTGTCCAAACTAGAAGGCAATTAAAAAAATATATTGCAAATGTTGCTTTCATATCTAAATTAGAACCAAAGAATATCAATGAGGCTTGTGATGATGAATTTTGGCTTTTGGCCATGTCTGAAGAACTTAACCAATTTACTAGGAATGATGTTTGGGATCTAGTTGATAAACCAAAGGATCGTCCAGTAATTGGAACAAGATGGGTCTTCCGAAATAAGCTGGACGAAAATGGTGAAGTCATTCGTAACAAAGCAAGGCTAGTAGCACAAGGCTATAATCAAGAAGAAGGCATAGATTTTGATGAAACCTATGCACCAGTGGCTCGATTAGAGTCAATTCGAATGATGCTTGCTTTTGCTAGTTACATGAACTTCAAGTTATATCAAATTGATGTTAAGAGTGCATTTTTAAATGGACACATCAATGAAGAAGTTTATGTAGAGCAACCTCCAGGCTTTGAAAATGAGAAATATCCAGAAAAAGTCTATAAATTGAAAAGAGCTTTGTATGGACTCAAACAAGCACCAAGAGCGTGGTATGAAAGACTACGAAATTTTCTAGAACAATCGGGTTTTTCCATTGGTCGGGTAGACTCCACTTTATTTATTAAAAATCTTAATTCAGATATTCTTATTGTGCAAATTTATGTTGATGACATAATATTTGGTTCTACTAATGATTCTCTTTGTAAAGAATTTGCTAAAGCTATGCAGGAAGAGTTTGAAATGAGCTTGATGGGCGAATTAAACTACTTCCTTGGACTTCAAATAAAGCAAACTAAAGAAGGAATCTTCATCAATCAGGCTAAGTATACAAAAGAACTTCTCAAGAGATTTAGGACGGACTCATCGAAATCAAGAAGGAATCCTATGAGTACAACTACTTCTCTTGATAAAGATGAAAATGGTAAAAGTGTAGATACTAAGCTCTATAGAGGTATGATCAGATCTCTATTATACTTAACTGCTAGTCGACCTGATATTATGTTTAGTGTGTGTATGTGTGTAAGATTTCAAGCTAATCCAAAGGAATCTCATTTAATTGTCGTAAAACAAATTCTTCATTATTTGAAAAATACTTTAAATTTCGGTTTGTTTTACCCAAAATCATTTTCCTTTGATTTAGTTTCATCTAGTGATGCAGATTTTGCAGGAAGTAAATCTGATCGCAAGAGTACTAGTGGAACTTGTCATTTCTTAGGAAATTCCTTAGTCTCTTGGTTTAGTAAAAAGCAAAATTCAGTATCACTCTCAACAACTGAAGCAGAATATATAGCGGCTAGTTTAGCATGTTCACAAGTACTATGGATGAAACAGACCATAAAAGATTTTGGTTTGAATTACTCCACAACAACTATTTATTGTGATAACACTAGTGCTATAAATCTTTCAAAAAATCCTATTCAGCACTCAAGAACTAAGCATATTGAAGTTAGACATCATTTTTTAAGAGATCATGTGTTAAAATGAGATATTTCGTTAAATTTTATTTCCACTAAAGAACAACATGCCGATATCTTCACTAAATCTCTTAAAAATGAAGATTTTATGAGAATTAGGAGAGAACTAGGTATTTGCTCATTTTTGAATTTATAAAAATGCTGATTTTTGAACAAAATCTCAAAATCGCACTTTATTAGTCGACCGATAAAATTCTAGTCGACTGATGTTTTAGAATTTTAGAATGAATCGCACCATATTAGTCGACCGATATATTTCTAGTCGACTGATGATGTTTTTAGAATGAGTCGCACATTCTTAGTCGACCGATAAAGTTTTAGTCGACTAAATTTTTTTAAAAAAAATTTAAATGAAGGGACCCGATACCCCTTGGATTTTTTTTACACCCGTTCTTTTTAAAATAGGCATCGTTTCACTTCGTTTTCGTACCTTTTTGTTTTTTTTTTAAATGAAACCCTTAAAACGAAAACCCTCTTTCTCTTTTGCCTCTCTCTCTTCCGAAAAACCCTAATAGTGTCGTTCGATCCCATCTTCGCCGGGATTTTCTTGCTGTGACAAGGAGACGCCGGAGTCTTCTGGCCGTGATCTTGAAACGTCGGAATCCTCTTGCAGTAACTGGCGCATCTTCAAAACACGTTGGAACTCTCTTGCCGTGACAATGTATTTTCCACCATTGCCGGAATCCCCTTGTGGCAGCCTTCACACTCTCCGTCAGCAATCGTATTTTCCTTCATTTCTGAACGCCGGACAGCATTTTCCTCTGCCGAAAATCGTTTGGAAGCCGACAGTTTTTTGGTAACTCTGTTTTTAACCATGCCTCGTACGAAGTCTGCATCTGCAAAAGGTTTAGGTTCTCCTCCTCTTACACCTTCTTCAAGACATGGTTTTTCACTCAGATTACTCCGAAATCCTCTTTTATATGATACTTTTGGATCAATTTCTGCACTACCTATTTTACCAGGCCGAAATGTTCTATTTCACTTATTTTCTCGTTACAACATAAGAGAATTATTTCTTGAAAATTCACATCTCTTTGATGCTTGTGCAGATACTCTTCACTATCCTTTTCTTATTCACTTGTTTTACACAAATCAACAAATGGATCATGAAACTGGAATTTTATCCTCTCTTGTTCGTGATGTTGAAATCGAGTTTGATTCGAAACTACTTGGAGAAATTCTTGAAATTCCACCTTCAGACACTCTTTTCAACACTATTGAATTAAATGATGAAAGAGTTTTTGAACAAATTCTTCTTCCAGGCGCACCTCACTGCCCTCCTTTCAAAAATACTAATCTTCAAACTCGTGCACGCATTGTTGGACGAATCCTTGCCCACAATGTACTACCTAAAACTGGTTCTTTTGATTATTATTCCATAGATCTATCTACGGCTCTTTATGTTTTATTTGGAAAAATTTTTGTCAACTGGGCCAATGTGTATTTTACAAATTTGTGGAAACAAAAACCATTTCTTCCTTATGGTTGTCTTTTAACTCGTATTTTTAGACATTTCAAAGTTCCTTTAACAAATAAAGAATATATTGAGCAAAAAGAGTTCTTTGATCAAACAATTTTTAAAAGAATGAAAATTAAATATCTGCCTCCTTTAAATGTTGATCAAACTGAACCATCTGATCCTACTGAACCATCTATTTCTGAACCTTCACTTTTTGCAACACCTTCATCTCATGCAAAAAGAAAGAAATTTTCTACAAGTCAAGACCATGATGAAGTTATGCAGAGACTGGAAGCTTTGAAGCTACATCAACACACTTTTCATGAAGATGTGACTCAACAACTATCTTCGATTCAGAAAGAGATTACTTCAATCAAGGATTTGCTCAACTCACTTTTCTGATATTTGTTGTCTAAACTTTCATACTTTATGGGTTGTAATATTTTAAACTTGTATCTCTATTTTGCTTATGCTATTTTTGCCCTTACTCTTTTTTATTCTGACAAAGGGGGAGAAAAAGATAAAAGATAGCATTACATTGAAATTGCAGGAGATCTTGCATGAGAATTGCAAGGAAATTAAGAGAAAAAGTAAGCTTTGAATGAATGCATGAAGTAATGATGAATGGAAATGTAAACCAATCAATATGTGATATATGTACTTTAAATGTGCTAACTTTTAATGTTTTGCAGCATATTGATAGGGGGAGTAAAATCTCCATCTATGCATCTAAATGCTTCATCTTTGATTAAGTTTGTCATCATCAAAAAGGGAGAGATTGTTAAAACAATGAAGCCATACATGATACTTCAAGTACAAGGTTTTGAGATTGTTACGACAATGAAGCCATACATGATACTTCAAGTACAAGGTTTTGATGATGAGCAAGTGGAATCAACTGCATTTCAGCTAAGGCTATGAAGAAATTGAAGAATTCGATGAAGAATCTTTGAAGACTAGTGTGCAAATGTTTAATTCATTAAAAGTCTTAGATTCTTGTAAGAGCCTTACTTAGAGTGCATATTTAGGTTGCATTTCACCTTAAAAGTCTTTAGAAAAACTTTTCTAAAAGAAACCCTCTTGAAAATCTTTTTAGAAGACTCTTTTTTTAAATTTTCATGTTTATTAGTCGACCAATAGACTTACCAGTCGACTAATCCTTTCGCGCCATATTTTCTAAAAAGTCATTTTTGTCAAATTAGTCGACCGAAGGTTTTATCAGTCGACTGGACAGAATGTCTGTTTTCTGAAAAATTAGCAGCAGTCGACTAATGCTTTTATCAGTCGACCGAACAGAATGTTTGTTTTTCAGAAGATTTTAGCAGCAGTCGACTAAAAGGTTTTTCAGTCTACTGATGATATTATCAGTCGACTAATTTTTCTCAAGTCGACTAAGTTTCAAAAGTTCAGATTTTCAAACGGCTCGATTAACAGATCAGTCGACCGACGATAACTGTCAGTCTACTAATAACTAACTATTAGCCGACTAACTGATGTTTCAGTCGACTAATTTTGTTGTTTTCCTGAAACTTCAAAAAGGCGTGTATTTTCATTTTTCAAACGTTTTGATCGTTGAAAATGGACAGTTTTGACACCCTTTCATACTCTCAACGTATTGAAAACTTTAACTATAAATATGAGTGCATTTTACACTCAAAAAAATAAGAATTCAATCGATTTGAATCATTTACTTCTTGTTTTTCACTCCTATTCAGTCAAGTATTTATTTTCTCACTCACTTGATATTTTCACTTCAGTTTTTCACTCAAATCACTTTGAGAGATAGTGAATTCGTGAGTAGAGTATTTCAACAACCTCAAAAGCCAATTGCATCTCATTTGCATTCAAAAGAAAGGCTCATAGGTTGTATTGTAAGTTGTTACTTATTTTCTGTAAAAAGAAGGACTCATTGGTTTAAAGGAGTTGTTTGCTTTCAGTAGGGTTGTTACTGAAAGTGGGACCGGTTTTTGGTCTGTGTGATCTTGTAGTTAACAAGGTTGATAGTAGAAATCTCAAGCGGGTTTTGCTTGGGGACTGGATGTAGGTCGGGATAGACCGAACCAGGATAAAATCTTGTGTTCTTTGTGTGTTTGCTTTTCAAATTGCAAAATCCTTCAATATTCCGCAGATTATTTTTAAAAGCACTATTCACCCCCCCCCCCCCCCCCCCTCTAGAGCTCGTTGCCTCGATCCTAAGAGCAAAAGTGAAAGCCTCATTTTCTATTTTCTTATTTTTTTATTTCTAGTTAAGTAGGGCCTCAAGGCCGCACTCAAAGTTTATAATTTATTTCCTTTCAGCAGTTGGGTTGTAATAAGTCTTTAAACATTTCATTTTTTATATTCTTAGTTAATTTGTAATTGTTTTTTAGGCAATAAAGCATTCATTTGCTTGGAATACAAAGTTTCTCAAAACTGTTCCCTGAGTTCGACCTAGATCTCACCTTAGTGTGAGCCGAATTTTATCATTTGGTGTTCGGCTTTCACAAACCATTTTTGCAAAAATACATCTTTAAAATCGATTTCATAAAACTTACACCAATATCCATCTTGAGTTTGGGTAAATCCAGATTCAAACTTAAGTTTTAATGAAGACAAGTTCTTGATTTCTGCCTCTCCTTGTACAGATGGAACTTGTTATAACTGCAATCTTGTTTATCAACCTCAATTAGATTTCTGTTTACGTTGTGTATGTATGTGTGTGTGAGAGAGAGAGAGAGAGAAAGTGGAGACCACTACATGAATAGTGAATAATTTATTTTTCTCTTACTATGAAAAAGTTACATAATGTATATAAATACTTACATGCATATCTCATGATTTATAGGATTTAGAATACAAAAAAAAATGTTACACCAGCTAAGATTACGAAGTCGATCCAACTTTCTTGATTTCACTCTATGACTTTAAGAAACTGCATATCTTCATCCTCAAATTGCTTTTACAATCAAAAGTTACCATTTTCAATAATTATTTCAAATTGTTTCAAAATTGTGCCAGGCATGTTGGCCAACTTGTATCCTTTATTGAATAACCTTATCAACGATAAAGATGAAATGGCATCTTTATTGTTAATATTCCTCCTTAAGGTGGAGTATGGGGATCCAACATGCCCAACTTGCTTATCAATATATTGAATTGATCTTTCGCAATGGCTTTGATAAGAATATTTGTCCGCTGAAGCTTGCTCAGAACAAACTGAGTACTCAGGGTGCCATTGTGACTTTTTTCTCGAATGAAGTGGCAATCTAGCCCAATATGCTTAGTTCGCTCATAAAAAACTGGATTAGTTGCAATATGTAGAGTGGTCTAGTTGTCACAATATAAGTAGGTTGGCTGGGCATGAGGGATTTCAAGATCTGTAGGTAGATATTTGAGTCAAGTGAGCTCACTTACTACAATTGCTATTGATTGGTACTCAACTTTTGTGGAAGAGATAATAGCCTGCTTCTTGGTCTTCCAGGAGATAGGATTGTCTCTCCGAAAAGTGCAAAAACTTGTAGTTAGTCTTTTGGAGAATGGGCAACTAGCCCAATCAAAATCGAAGTAACATGATAGTTGAATGGCACTGCTGGACTCAAGCAATATTCCCTTTCCATGAGTGATTTTAAGGTACCTAAGAAGTTGTGTGGCTGCATCCCAGTGATGTTGTAGTGGTTATTGCATAAATTGACTCAGAATATTTACTAAATAAGTGATATCAGGTCGAGTAATGGTGAGATAAAAAAGATGACCTACTAACCTCTAATATTGGGTTAGATCCTTGAGAATCACGCCAATGTGATCCAATTTGAGTTTTTGGTCCATAGGAATATCACTTGGTCGTGATCCAAGATAGCCAATGTCTTTTCAAAATTTCTAAAACATATTTTCTTTGATTTAAAAAAATGCCCTCTGGTGATCTAGCCACTTCAATTCCAAGAAAATATTTTAGTTTTCCAAGATTCTTGATGTAAAACCATTGATGAAGAAATTGTTTGAGGTGTTCGATTATCTCATTGTCATTTCCAATGACAAGGATGTTATCAACATACACAAGCACATGTGTTCGCTTGTCCCCACTTTTAAGGAAAAACAATGAATAGTCTGCTAGGGACTAGATAAAGCTCATATGTTGGAGAGCTTGAGAAAATTTTGCAAAGCACTATGTGGATGCTTGCTTGAGCTTGTAAAGGGACTTATTCAGTCGACACACCAATTGTTCCCCTTGAGTGGAATATCCAGGATGAACTTTCATATAAATCTCCTCGTCCAAATCCCCATGTAAAATGCATTATTCATGTCTAGTTGATCCACGAGCCAATGAAAAATTGAAGCAAGAGCTAGGAGGCAACTCATCGTGACTAGCTTTGCAACATGAGCAAAAATATCATGATAATGTAATCCTTCCTGTTGAGTGTACCCTTTGGCAACTAAGTGGGCCTTGTATCTTTCAATAGATCCATCAGAGCGATATTTGATTTTATAGACCCATTTTGACCCAATTGGTTTCTTTTCATCAGCTAATTTGGTAAGAGTCCATGTGTTGTTCTCCTCCGAGGCTTTGATTTCAGTTGTCATTGCTTCTTTCCACTGGACAGCATTCATGGCCGTTTGAAAAGTTTTGGGCTCATCATGGGTTGAAATAGATACAAGAAATGCAAGATGATCTTTGGAAAAATGTGAAAAGGAGTGATAATGACTTAATGAACGACTGGTTCATTTTCCCTTAGATGATGTGGCGTGGGTGTAAAGTGCAGCATATGAGCATTGATAGTCGTCAAGATAGGCTGGTTTGGTCTGGGTTTGGTTTGAACGTCTAGGTTGGTTTGAATATGGAGCATTGACTAGACTTTATTCATGGGTTTGGTGAATGATGATCTCAGTTTTGGTTGAGTTAGAGGATCCAGTTTGTTCATTGGATAATGGTTGGCTATGTATTTGGATCTTATGACTTGCGGGAACTGGTTTAGGCAAAATTGGTATTTGATAGATGTCAATTTGTGATGATTGGAAAGGAAATATATCCTCGTGAAACACCACATCACAACTAACAAATTTTTTTTCATTTTCAAGGTCAAATAATTTGTATCATTTTTTTTATAAGGATATCCAACAAAGATACATTTGCAAGATCGAGAATCAAATTAGTGTTTGCAATGGATGTTATGAGCATAGCATAAGCACAATGGATGTTATGAGCATAGCATAAGCATCCAAAAACATGCAAATGCTTGCAATTAGGCACTGAATTATAAAGCACCTCATGAGGGCTCTTGTTTTCCAAAATTTTAGAAGGTATCCTATTTATCAAATAGGTCATGGTGAGAACACATTCTCCCCAAAATTTTAGAGGTAAATTCGTTTGAAATCATAGAGCCCTCACGATTTCAAGTAAATGCCTATGTTTACGTTCAACAACACCATTTTGTTGTGGGGTGGCCACAAAATTGTGTTGATGAAGGATACCATTTTCTTGTAAATAATTTTGAGTCTTATGAGATAGAAATTCAGTTCCGTTATCACATCTCACAATTTTGACATTTTTTTTGAATTGATTTTTTACCATGATAATGAAATCCTTTAAAAAAATTTATAGCTTGAGACTTAATCCTCATTAGATAAACCCATGTGGAACGAGAAAAATTGTCCACTATAGTTAAGAAATAATGGGCTCCACATATAGATAGTGTTGGATACCCACCCCAAATATCT
This sequence comes from Nuphar pumila, assembly GCF_984573655.1. Classification (NCBI taxonomy): domain Eukaryota; kingdom Viridiplantae; phylum Streptophyta; class Magnoliopsida; order Nymphaeales; family Nymphaeaceae; genus Nuphar; species Nuphar pumila. The sequence goes on from NC_143255.1 coordinate 33,253,983, forward strand.
ATATGAATCAAATCAAAGGAATGAAAGGTAGTCTTTTCACTGCGAGGAAAAGACAATTGTTTTATGTGAGCACGAGGATAAATATCACAATGACAATCATTAAACTGAATGAAATTAAAAGATTTAGATATAGTCTTTAATCTACGAGAGGAAACGTGACTGAGGCGCCAATGCCAAAGGTCAAATGGAGCAGCAGTAGTAGCAGGAATAGAAGCCATGTTAGTTGTTGAAGAGATTACAACATGGATAAGAGTCACAGTAGCGGGAACAGAGGTCATGGTAACATGTATTGGGTTCACGATAGTAGGTACTGGGTTCTTGGCAGCAGGGATTGGGTTCACGTCGACTGAGGGTAGTTTCATGGCAGCATATATCGTGGTCACAGGTGCTATAGAAAAAATGGTAACAAGAGCAAGTTTATTGGCATCAACGCTACTAGGATGGTATTAAGAAAATATAAGCTCGCATGCACTTTACCCACTCCAATCGTCATTCTCGATTGAAGGTCCTAAATTTTATAGCGAGAAGGAAAAAAAACATTACATTTCAAGGACTTTATGAGTTTATTTACGAAAATCAAATTAAACTTAAATGAAGGAACAACTAAGACTCAATGAAGCTTGATTTTTGGAGTCACATAAACAGATCCAATGTGGGTTATGGGAGAGAAAGAACCATTTAGAAGTTTAACAGGTTTGAAAAGGCTACATAGGTTAGAGATGTCGAATAAAGAGGATGAAGGCCACATATGGCCGGTGGCTCCAGTATCCAATATCCAAAATTTTGAAGGAATTGATTTTGGAGAGAAATGTGGATTACCTGACATGTTGGTCATTGGTTAAACTTTACCTGTAGAGATTAATGACAACAGTTGATTTTGTTGCTCAAGAATGAACAATGGTACCTCATTACCTGAAGAGTCGTCACCGTCTGGTTTTGTTTGAGCGATGTTGGCAGATTTCTTTGGAAAACTGTGGAGAAAGTTAAATCATTTTTTAGTGTGATTGAGCTTGTCGCAATGATCACATCTAGGCATGTCTCGTTGATTTTTGCCCTTTACTCGTCCATCACGTCCTTGGTATCGCGGTGGATGATGATTAGTGTCCACTGCAACTACCATATTGTTTCCAGAGTGGGCGGTGTGTGCACACTAGGTTGCTTCTTCTTGAAGAAGAATATTATAGGCTTTATTCACTGGTGTTATGGGGTCCATTATCAATATCTGGCTGCGAACAGTCGTGTATGTCTTATTCAGACCTATCAAAAACTGAATGTGACATTCTTGATGTTGTAGTTTAAGATTCGCCCTCACCACCCCACACACGTACAAGCAATAGAATCTGTGTGGATAATTCATCCCATAATGTTTTCATTTTCGTATAATAAGTGGCAATAGACATGTTTTCTTGCTTCAACGTGACAATCGATCATTGAATCTCAAAAATTTAAGGTTCATCTTTTCAAGAAAAACATTTCTTTAAATCATTCCAAAGAACAGTTGTTTCACCATAAATAACACTTTCAGATAAATCACGAGAAAGGGAATTGATGATCCAAGAAAATACCATATTGTTGCAATGCGTCCAAGTCGGTAATTGCGCTGAAGTGGATTGAGGCTTCAAGAGGATCCATCAACAAATCTCATTTTGTTCTTGACAGATAGGGCAACCATCATAATGCGACTCTACGACGGATAGTTGTCGCCATTTAGTGGACTTGTCCTAGGTTGTCTGAATGATTAAGGTAGCATGAGTTTTCGATCACCTCATTCATCATTTGAGAATCAGTCTGCACAGAGTCATTGTTAGCACCTTGGCTCATGGTGGCACATGCGGGATAAAATGGAGATGATGCAGGGGTCGGCTATATGTGAGGTCCCTCATCTGAAAGTGTAGATCTCTACGTGAATAGTGAATATTTGATTTTTCACTTACTATGAAAAGTTACAGGATATATATACACATACATGTGTATCCCATGGTTTGTGGGATTCAAAATACAAAGAAAAATGTTACACCAGCTAAGATTATAAAGTTGATCCAGCTTTCCTGATTTCACTATATCATGTTTCCACAACTTTAGGAAACCACATATCTTCATCCCCAATTTGCTTTTACAGTCAAAAGTTACAATTTCTAATGGTTATTTCAAAACTGTGTCAGGTGTGCCAGCAAGCTTGTATCATTTATTGAATAACCTTATCAATGATAAAGATGAAATGCCGTCTTTATCCTTAACAGAGAGAGAGAGTCAAGCACTGAGGTCCAAACGCCCCACTATTTGGACCCTCACATTTAATACTTGCCCATCAAACGGTTGATATGGCAGCCGATATTTGAGCTTGTCTTTAGTTGCTTTGTACTCCTCTCTTTTGCTTGTGCTGGTGTCAGTTTGGATTGTGGAATTGCAGCAGAGTTAAGTTTCACTTCCAACTTATTGCATTTTCTTATAGGAACGATGGTATGGGGCTGAGATAGATCACCTTATTGATTGATCATTTTCATCAACTAATCAATAGGTTTCGAACAAGTACCCTTCCTGTAAAATCAGCCAAAGGAAACCAATGATGTGGACTTTGCAGTTTGTAATTTCTGGTGTATATGGCTTGGGTGCCTCCATGTTTTCTCATGATTTATTTTTGAATCGTAGTGACAAATATCAACAATATTTTGAAGGCATTGTAATTTTAATGTGATTTTTTCAACGTCAATATTATGTCAAAAATTTTGATACTTGATAAAATTAGTCATTTTGAAATCATCATGTTATTAACATGATATTAATGCATTAAAAATTATTCTAAAAAAATGAATTAAAAATGGTTTTTTAGAAAATTTTGCATTGTTTGTATGTTTACTATATTTATATTATTTTAGTATCTATTTTAATGGTTCTTTGTAATGTGCCACTATTGCATTGTCTGACGGCGCATCTAGGATTGGACGAAATGAATAAAAAAAAATGGATTGTTCCTTCCGTAACAACTATACCAAGTCCAACGTATGTTTGGACGGTACTCGGATGTTGTGTCACAAATGTCCATTGTTTGATGATGACGTGTGAATAACTGGAACAGACATTGAGATCTCGTCGGAGAACCCAAGCTTCAGCCACCCCGAATCCTGCTGGGATCATGTACCAGTGGCCCCGCGACAGAGGGGTGGGGGCTCCGACCATCCTCAAGAGTGGCAAGAATCGGTCCAGGGCATCGCGGAGGGCTCCAACGACCGTCCTCACGACGAACACTACCAAATTCTGGCATATGGTTCTGGAATTCACCGGCATCTCCGATGACTTCAAAACCCTAAGATGCATAAGACCTTAAATCCAACTAATTAACACTAGAAAAATCAGGAAAAAAAACATCTTCAATTTCCAGAAGAGAATCTGACCTGAAGATTAGAAGAAAGATCAAGTGAAACATAATCATCTTTTATAACGCCCAAAATAAAATCGAAAAGAAACGAAATAAACAAAACAATATAACAGATTAAAGGTGGGGTTGTATAACAATCTGATAAAATCTGATAGTGTGAACCAGAATCAACAATCTAAAAGGTAAAAACCCTACTGAATGCCTGAAATTGTAGCTTTGAATCAACAAGAAACTGACCAAATGAAAACTCAAGCAACTAAAAAGGAAAAAAAAAAGGAAAACTGAAAATCTTTGCACACCACAAAAAAAAAATTTAAGAATAAATATCAAGATTTGTGCATTAATCAAGACATAAAAACAAAAAGCAATTCAAGACTGAGAAATTGATCAATACAGGGATGAAAACCAACCTTTCCTTTCAAAAAACCCCATTCCTGGAAGCAATAATCCAACCCCTTTTTTCACTGTCGTCTTCGATTCAGCCTATGAAAGGACAGAGTTCGATTCTCCCTAACTAACAACAAAGAGATGCAGAATGATCATGGGAAGGATGTGTCACGACGGTGGTGGAGCTTTGGACGCAGGAGAAGGAGGAGGAAGACGACGGTGGCGGGGATGTTCTCGCCTCCCCCCTCCGTCGGCCTTGCCTACCCCCCTCTGTCGGCTGTCAGGATCTCGCCGTCCTCGCCTACCCTTCTGCCAGCCATCACTGCATAGGAGAGAGAGAGACACGCACACATCGATGGGCAAGGCACGTCCATCAATGTTTTTTTTTTTTAAACAAAAATTGTTCCCCCCGTTCCTATTATTTTCATAATAGAGAGTAGAACGTAAACGCTGCGAATGACATTTCACGCGTCTGCCACGTCCAACATTTGTTAAAAAATACGTGCTTTTTGGGTTTTTTGTCCAGCGCAATGTGTGTGGGACGTGCCGTAAAAGCAACACTTGTTTCTGTTTTGACCAGACCTCAAAAAACATTTCACCCGTAACTCGTTTATATCTCCCTTCTATTCTTCCAAATGATGTGTGTGTGTGTGTGTGGGGGGGGGGGGGCTATAGGATGGGCCCCTATAGGATGATGTGGGGTCAAGCTGTCACGGGCCATAGAGTAAGGGAGGGAATTTTTTTGTTTTTTCAAATAGTATTTAGATTTTTATTTTATAATAAAATAAATATTTAATTTAAGTATTTTTGTGTTTTTTATTTAACATTATACATTATCCTAGCTTGATTTTAGTTAAAAAAAAAAGGTGTTCAGCCTTCCAGGCTTAGAATCCATGATTTTGCCTAATAAAATAGTGAATAACTATCATACCAAAAGGTTAGACCTAGCATTTGGTCTCCATGCAAATTAAAGTGTGCATCACCAAAAGTTGACGTGATTGAAGACAAGCGGCAAATATCACAATATCATTAATAATTTTGCACAAAATGCTAGTTATTTTGGTGGACGATGCATACTTTGACAGATCAGCAATATCTGGAAATATCTTTAATTTTTTAAGGAAAATATCTTGATTTTCTTGTTAAGAAATTATTGAAATTTTATTATAATGCATATATTTTTACTATGTTAGAAATGTACCGTATGACTGTGACATGAGCTCGAGACTGAGTCCATAAAAACTTTGATCTAGATGCATTTTTTTAAGTTATGCATTTATCAAAACCTTATTTCTAGTTATACATTTATGCTAGTATAATCATGTTTAATGTTAATTAAAAAACATAAAACTACCTAAATTAAATATTCATCTTATTTAAAAATAAATTAAAAATCTAAATGCTATTAAAAAATATAAAAACTCTAAAACCTGATTATATATTTATGCTATTAAAAAAACTAAATGAAAACCTCAATCCTAACAAATATCATTCATACTTTTCATACATACAGCAAGAAACAAAAAATAACAAAATCCTTAAATTTTTAACTAAAATCAAGCTTTTGGATCATGTATAATGTTAAATAGAAAACATAAAAATACTTAAATTAAATATTTATTTTCTTTAAAAATAAAATAAAATTTTAAATAATTTTTAAAAAATAAAAATTTTATAAAATCTAATTAAATATTCTTGCTATCTAAAAAAAATAAAAACCTCAATCCTAATAAATATAATTCATAGTTGTCTTGCATAAGCTAATTGAAACAAAAATTAGCAAAATCCTAAATTTCTAACTAAAATCAAATATGTAGATCATGTATAATGTTAATTAAAAAATACATAAATAAAAATATTAGTTTTATTTAAAAACAAAATTAAAATCTAAATGCTATTTGAAAAAAACAAAAAAACTTTAAAACCTAATTAAATATTCATGTTATTTTAAAAAACTAAATAAAAATCTCAATCCTAACAAACATCATTCATAATTTTCATGCATAAGCTAAGCGAAACAAAAAACTAACAAAACCTCCAAATTTTTAACTAAAATCAATCATGTGAAGCATGTATAATGCTAATTAAAAAATACAAAAATACCTAAATTAAATATTCATTTTATTTAAAAACAAAACAAAATCCCTTATAATGGCTGTGAGGTCATGGGGAGGTCCTGAGGGTGAGAGAATGTTAGAGGGCTAGAGGGAATGTGGGCCCCCCTATGGACCTACGATGTGGGGTCGCACCCTTAAGAGCCAGAGAGTAAGAGAATGCATTTTTTTGTTTTTCAAATAGTATTTAGATTTTTATTTTATAATAAGATGAATATTTAATTTAAGTATTTTTGTGTTATTTTATTTAACATTATACATGCTTCATTTTAGTTAAAAAGGCGGTCAGCCTTCCATAAATCAAAACATTCGCCCCACTAGTTGCTTGGTGAAAATTAAATCTTGGTTAACTTAGAAAATATGTTTTGCTCCATAGGTTAGATGGTCTAATGCTATATAGTCATTAGATCCGAAGCCCACCATATTTTCAGATCAGCATAGGTTGGGCCTCTTGATTTCTATGCATAGTGAGGTGTGGAAATGAAGTGAAAAAATCAGGTGCAATATGATTGCACAAATATTTGTGCATTAAGCACCTGATCACCCTCTATTTTGGGCCCAGGCCTGATGGAGGGCGATCAGGTGCTTAATGCAGAATTTGTACCATGTGATTGCACCTGATCCACACTGAGAAATGAATGCTTTCTTTAAAACATGACGGGGAATGATTTTTGTTGAGGTACGACGGTTTATCAGTTTACTGAATGCCATCTTTCAGTCTTGTTCATGATTTGAGACAAATTCGGTGACTGGGGAAGAATCAATCTATCTCTCTACCATCCCGGGAGACACTCTCTCTCAAGAAGTTTTCAAACAAAAGAAAAATAAACTCTAAATGCATTTGGGGATAAGAAATGACCACATGAAGGCGAGATTTACAGCTAAGGATTGTCCTTTTCGACAAGATTTCCAGAGGGAGAATTCGCCTATTTCACCACAGATACCATTCAAAGCTTCAAACCTCAAAAGTAGTTAGTTTGCTTAATTCTTAGCATTGTTTTAGACCAAAAGGCTACTCACATAATTTATTTGCCCCTCTTGTGTATGCAAGAGAGAGAGAGCAGCTCGTGTTCTTTTCTGTTCAAATTGAATATATATATATATATATATATATATATATAGAGAGAGAGAGAGAGAGAGAGAGAGAGAAATAGAGAGAGAGAGAGAGGAAAACCCGTATGTTCTAACAATTTTTCTTCGAACTGGGTCGAACATGTTTTATTTTTTTGAAAAAATAAAAATTAAGTGATTTTGAACTGTCGCTAACTCTCTGCTCAGAGATTTAGCACCGGTCAAGACCGCCGAATGATGAAGCATCGCTGTTTGATTGAGCCTGATCAAAGGCTATCCTTCATCGGATTAATATATATATATATATATATATATATATAGAGAGAGAGATAGATATATATATATATAAAGAGAGAGAGAGAGAGAGAGAAGAACATTTATCATTCAACGTTACCAAAATACATCCAACCGAATATTGGATGAGAGAGGAACATAAGAGTAAGACAGCCACCATCTAGATGGTGACTGTGCACAGTTCAGAGTACAAGTAGATCCAAACCCCCGTCTCTACTATGTAATTTAAGAGTCAGATACACATCAAACATAACCCGCTGACGTAGCCTTCCAAAATTGAATTTGATGCCCCTGAAAAAGATATCGTTTCTTTCGGTCCATATCACCCACCATGCTGAAAACAACCATACCCGCCACAATAATCTTCCTTTTTTTTTTGTTTCGTAAACTCATGGGACCAAACAAGAGGTCCCGAATAACAGAACTCGAACGCGTTTGAACCGGCGGTGCACCCCAAGTTTGAAAGAATAGGTCTAATACTACCGGGCAAAACCAAAATAGGTGAGTCGTGTCCTCTACCGCCTTCTCGCAAAGAACACACATGCTTGGAAACTGAAGCCCCCGTTTCCTGACATTAATCTGGGTTTGAACACGATCCAGAGCCACTAACCACGCCAATGCCTTTGCCCTTGGAGCGGGCCCCTTACCCCATATACAATCAATGGAAAACCAATCCATCCCGGATGGCAACAAGGAATAGTAAACTTGCTTAATTGAGAACATATCTCCGCTCGCCATGGCCCAATGAAGCCACAGGGCGGCCATGGCCAGGCCTAAGATCCCTGTCACTGAATGAGCGAAGTGTTTTCCGGCACTCCAACCAGATGGACGACTGACACACTGAACTGGGCGTCGAAAGAAGGGAGTCAGGTAAACTACCATATTTTTCCCTAACAAACGTAGCCCAAGAAGATGGAGATGTGGAAGCGACCCAAGCCCACTTCAAGACTAACACGATGCTCCTCTTTCTCAGAGCCGAAATCTCCAAGCCGCCTCGCTGCTTCGAGAGAACGATCTGCTGCCAAGAAACAAGTGGGTACTTTTTTTGAGACGCATTCCCAGACCAAAGAAAGTGCGAAAGCAAACGGTTAATCGTTCGTTCTACTGTCGTCGGTATAATGGACATGCTCATACAAAAATCTGGTAATCTGGCCAAAATATGGCGAATGAGCGTCAATCGTCCCGCAAAGGATAAATATCGGGCCTTCCAAGACTGCAATCTCCCTTGCACCCACTCTATAGTAGACGTCCAAGATGAAGTTCTCGACGGCTGCTGTGAGTGCAATGATAGACCCAAGAAATTAACAGGAAGGTCCGATATCGGGTAGTTGAAGATCCTTGCAGCAGTCGATTGGAGGAGAGGGTCAGCATTGAGTAAGACCAGAGCGCACTTGCTCTCGTTCAGGCGAATGCTAGAAATTGCAGCGAATATTTTAATAATGAAGCTCAACCTAGACATTTGATTAACATTCGCATGACCAAATATTAAAGTATCATCTGCATATTGAATTGTGTGACCAACAAAACCAGGAATGCCCAACGGATTCAAGAAGCCTGTTTGTTCTGCCCTTTTCATAAGAATAGGTAAACCCTCTGCCGCGATATTAAAAAGGATGGGGGCTAGGGGACAACCCTGTCGCACGCCTCTAGCCAACTTGAATTTTTCCCCTCTCATTCCGTTGATGCACACCGACGACACTGATTTCGTGACCAGCTCCTTAACCCATGCAATAAACCGGTTGTCGAACCCCATATTTGTTAGAGATTCAAACAAAAAATCCCATGTCAGACTATCATAAGCCTTGTGAAAATCCAATTTTAACAAGAAGTGTGGTGCTCCAGTCAACTGTAAAGAGTGAAGAAGCTCAGTTGCACAAATAAATGACCCTTGCACACTTCGACTTGGAATAAAAGCCCCCTGATTCGGAGAGACAAGTTGATCAATGACAGCGCGCAATCGGTTAGCCAACACCTTAGATATAATGCGATACAGAGCGGCCATCACTGAAATCGGCCTGAAGTTGGATATGTCTGACACCCCTTGCCTTTTAGGAATCAAAGAAATGACTGCCACATGGTATGGTTTAGGCAGCCTGGCACTACGATAAAATTCATCGAACAACTGGACCAGGTCGACTTTAACAATTGGCCAAAAAGCTTTGAAGAAGTCTACGTGAAAACCATCAATGCCTGGGGCCTTCCATCCTGAGAGGCTGCTAATAGCATCTGAAATCTCAACTTCGGTGAATCTAGACTGCAGAGGAACAGATTGGTTTGCCGCCAACCGCTTATACCCCATATCGCCGATGACCCCCCCAACGCCTACGTCAGTCGAATACAGACTGGAGAAATAAGAAGTAATAGCTGGCAGGCAACTATGCTGATCAAACTGGCATCCATCGATCTCGATCGAGAGGAACCTGTTCTTTCTGTACTTATTTGATGCATTCATATGAAAAAATCGTGTATTATCATCACCATTTGCCAACCATGCAACTCTGGCCCTCAATTTTCATCTAAGCTCATCGCGCGCTCTCCATTCTGCAACGAGGGCAGAAAGGGCAATGATACGCTCCTGCAATTGAAGCACTTGACCCTCCGGCACACCAACAAGATCGACCTGACGTTGGGCCAAGGAGGAGAGCTCAGCTTCCCACTGACCGATGAACCTAAACTTGTTCAGGTTGTTAACGCTGAGCCATTCCTTAATACGATGCCGAAGACGAAAAAGCTTTGCATGGATGCGGATGGCCACCCAAGATCCTGAAACCGGTTGAGCCCACGATTGACCAACCAGCTGCTGAAAGTCTGGAACACGAACCCACCATTCCTCAAAGGAGAACCTGCGACACGCTTTAAAGCCTGCGCCCCAAGAAACAATTAGTTGTCCATGATCGGACATGGTCCGCGGCATCAGGCAGGCAGTGACATCCGGTATTGCTTGAAATAGATCTGGCGAGAGAAAAACACGATCTAGTATCCGTAAGCAAAGGCGAGACCTCATATTTGACCACGAGAATTGCTCGCCCACATGAAGTACCGAGTACAGCTGGTTCCGCTGAACAAACTCCTGAAACCCCCTAATAGAGGAGTTGAGAAGAACCGGTAGACTAGAATTCTGCGTAGACAATAGGCAATTGAAATCTCCTCCTAAGCACTGAAGAGCTCCAAAGGTAACCAAAACTCGGTCCAATTCAGCCTAGAAAGTTGGTCGCGAGGACGACACAACATCTTGTAGCGATGGCAACACGTTTGCACAAAGAGAGATGAAACAGAGACCAATATCCACTATTGTCGCCTTAAGAGAAGCTTTCCAAAGAAGCAAGATGCCTCCAGCAAACCCAACGGCTGGTTTAAAAGCATATGTTGCACCTCTCCATAAGTAAGACGCCACTGATAACGAAATATCTTCCATTTTGGTTTCACAAATTGCAACGATGTCCGGACTTTCATATCTAATCCAGTTTGCTAAAAACAATCGCTTACGAGAGCAATTCATGCCCCTAATATTCCAAATACACATCTTCGTGATAAGAAATCAGGGAGCACCCTAGTGCGCCTTTGCCTAACTGAGCGTCGCACTGAGCTTGATCCATCTTCTTGAAACTAGGCTTGCGAACGGGCCAATGATTTCGCTCTACGAAGGCGATTTGCAACCCTGTCCGCCGATTGTACTCGAGGAACAATCTGATGCTAGATCGAAGAAAGTTGCCCGGGTGAAATTTGCACTCCTAATGCCCGCACAGCCTCGGCGAAGGACATACCCCAAATGATGAACCTGTCCTCGACCCCCTGTGCCCCACACTCCGAACGAAACAAATCTGGGCAAGGTTGTGGATGCACAGGTTGCGAGCAAGATACCTCTGAGACCCCCTGAACAGGTGCTCCGAGAACCTCCACGGGACAACCCCCGTCTTGATCGGGCAGGCAGTCTGTTGAACACAGAAATTGAGTTGGTTGCGACATGCAAGGAGAAATCGAGACCACGCAGGTAAAACCAAAATAATACATCGGGGTAGACCCCATGCAAACCAGGATGCCTTTATGGGGTAGGAATCTCGACAAGATACGACGAGTAGAATCGGTAGAACAAAAGATTCCACGATCATCAAAAAAAGAACGATCCCCGAATCCATCATGGTCGATAGACGCAGCACACCTCTCGGAAGAAAGATTGTGCTGGCGACTCAATAATCGAGGAGGCAAACTAGATGAACGTACGATGGATGTACGAACAGAGCCCAAAAGTTTCTCCATGCAAGTTGACCCACACTCCATCCCGAGAACACACGTTCTCATTAACTCGTTAGGGCGAATGTGACAGCTAGCCGACTGATAAGGACACTTCTCGATGGCTGCTCCGATATACTAGCGAAAGAACTGCGGTGAACGATCGGCCTTGCGGAATGAACATACGGCATCAGAAATCTTCAACGGTACCCAGAGCGATCCGATCTTAACCGCCAAAAATGGAGAGGTGCCTGCCTCCAAAGCACACACTTGCGCCACATCACAGAAAGATACACCAGGTTTACAAGTAGCAGGTACCCGTTGCCTGGCCTGTGGTAAAGTTTTCGACACACGAGACTCACCGGCTAGACAAACAATACGTCGAATTCTCGAACTATCTGAGCCACACCTATGACAAAAAACTCTCGAACGAAAATTGCGATTGGAACACACATTACACCACTAGTCTCCCGGCTTTGCCCGACCCACATCGGCCTGTCGCCTAAGGTTACAGCAAGATGGTTGCCACGTCGGCCTAACCAACTTCCACCCCTCTAGTACATCCTTGTTAGAGCACGGTCGAAAAAAAGGAGCACTGAGCGACCCCTGAATCCCATTGTCTTCAAGAGCTTCTCTACGAAGGGACTTAACAAACCCTCGAACGTCAGCTAAATCAAACGCTCGTCGACGCACGCCGCGGACCAGGAACCCGGCCAATGATGTGAAGAATCCCTGAGACAACCTGAAAGGGACCCTAACGGGAGCCCCCCACTTACGGAGCGACACCGCCAAGGCCCAAGCATTAATCCCATCCGCCAACTCTCGGAGAGCCTCTCTGTTGCGAGAAACCGAACGACGACACGAGATACTCCAAAAACGATTGTGCCCCCATGACTTGTCTCTCATCCTCAGCAAAAAGAGAGAGAGAGAGAGAGACTTACCGTCTCCTTCAACGAGACCTTTACAGGGAAGGTGGAAGGCCAATCTGAAGGCTGGAGACGCGAAACTGCTCCTCCAGGACTAGAACGGGGAGTTCAGCTAGGCTGCGTGTGCGTGGGCTATCTCTGATCTCAGCGACAACCCGTATAGTTTGGGGAGTGCAGACTATGCAGAACGCGGGAGGGACTCAGTTGGCTGAGCTCTGCCACAGATAGTAGGGGTTGTCGCAGATGACTACCGCTGGGGGGCAACGTTGGAGATGGTGAAGGCTGCCGCTGGGGTCGACGGCGGTCGAAAGAGGCTAAAGATGGGCGCTGACGGCGGAGGCCGCAGAAGGCTGCCTGATGTTTGACGATGGAAAAAAATGGCAGACCTCAGACGCTGACGATGGCTCAACGGCCAGATTTTTCCGATTCCGAGGGAGAGAGCGTTGGTGAGAGGCGCCGGTCGGAGAGAGGGGCAGGTCACGGAGGACGCCTGCCGAAGAGAGGAGCAGGTCACAGAAAATGCCGGCGGAGGAGAGGCAGGAAACTCAGGAGCGGGCGAAGGGTTGAGACCGCAGAGAGCGAAGGCAAAGAGGAGCCTTCCAGAGCTATGGAGCTCAGATCAGAGAGAGAGAGAGAGAGCCGATTGGAGGGGAAGGCCGACGACAACAATGGGGGTGCGACAATGGCAGTTGTTGCGATTGTGGAAAAACAAAAGGGGGGGGGGGTTACAGTGGCCGATGGTGAGGCTCGGGTAGTGGCTCTTGCAATCAGGTAGGTGGTGGGTGTTGAAGGCCAGGGAAGATTCAGGCGACTGGCATGACAGAAGGCATTAGAGAACTGGTCGGACCAAAAGACGTCGCTCTCCTCGAGCTTGAGAGCAGAGGAGTCAGGGTCGGGTTGCTTCAATAGCCGAGGAAGCGAATGGCGGAGAAGACAGGGTCGGGTTGCTTCAATAGCCCAAGGAAGCGAAGGCGGAGGAGTCGGGTTCGCCGGAGAGCCAGTCCGAGAGATAGAGATTCAAAAGAGCCCTGGTGAGACTGGTGGACGGCGGGAGTGGGAGGGGATCTGGAGAATCGACGGCGTGGTGGTGGTGCTCGACGTCTCAGGGGAAGAACAGGCGACAGCGTGGTGGTGCTTGACGTCTCAGGCAGCAGCGTGAGGAAGGAGAAGGTAAGCTCAAAAACGGAGGACCGAACCAGGGCTTTGGGATGAGAGAGAGAGAGAGAGCAGCTCGTGTTCTTTTTAGTGTTCACTCAAAATTGAGAACATATATAATATAATTATTTAAAGAGAGAGGGAGAGATAAACGTACGAGGCTATTCTTGTCCACAGAATAAATTCACAGAGCAAAAATTTTCTAGTTGTTCAAAGTTGTAGAAAGTGAGACGAGATGCACCCTTAAATAGGGAATTGTAGGAAAAAGCATCGACCAAGAGAGAGGGGAAACGTGCTCCAGTTTCGGGCAGATGCGTAAATTTTTTCCCAACAATCAAACTCAGTCAGAGCCTACAACCAAAACCAAAACAACACCTAAAAAAACCAATAAAACCACAAGATCCATCCATACCCCCCCCCCCCAAAAAAAAAAAAGAAAAAAAAAAAGAAAAGAAGAGAAAAGAAATGGGAAAAAAAAGAGATGAATAAAATCTGGTGCAGAAAAGCCCATTTCAATCCTCTTTTTCTTAATCCCCGAATCTCGTGGGAAAGAAAACCCCACGAATCTCTCTCTCTCTCTCACTCACTCTAATTCTTTTTTCCTTTTCTTTCATTTGTTTTTAAAAAGATTTTTGTAGCTCCCCCATTTGTTTTCTTCCTCGATTCTCATTTGTTGACCTTTTTTTTGTCATATGGCTCTAGAGATAAAAGAAAGAGAGAACCGGATGAGTACACATCAAAATAAAACTCTCTTTAGTCTCATTTTGTGTCTCTATTTTTATTCTGTTTTTTGGCATCCCGTCGAATGCATCCATCCTAAGAAAAATATTGATGATGGATGATGATGATGATGGTAGATTTTAATTATTTTTTAATGTACTCTCTCACCTTTGTGTTTATATCTTGAGTGGATGATTTTCTTGTGGGGTTGTCGAGAGTCTTAGGGTTTACTTTTTGGAAAAAAAAAAGAACAGTGACTTGTGGGGATAATGAACAGCTAGTGTGAGATGAGCGTGGGATAATAGATAGAGTGGCATGTTGTTCCTTGTCTTATTGAATCAATAGGTCTGGCTTTTGTCGTTATGGAGGCAAAGAAGGCGAGTATCACACGAGATGTGGGGACTGACGTTGATGGACGAAGGAGGTAAACGTGAAGGTATGAGTTCTTTGGTACAATAAGGGTACGTTTGATGAGCCATTCTCAGCGTGATTCAGACGAAAATTACACTAAGAACGGCGATTTTCAACAAACGTTGGACGCGGCGGACGACCTTCTGCGCGTCCGCCGCGTCCATTAACCCTTGTTATTTTCGTTCCACCCTCCCCCCTGTTACAAAAGTAACAGGAACGAAGAGAACGAAGTTTTCTCGACGGGCGCGCCTCTATCGCCCGATGCACTCTCTCCCTGTGACTCGCTGGACGGGATTTCCTCCTCTTCACTCTGAGCGATGGCGATGACGATGGCGTTGCTTAACCCTAACGCTGCGTGCGGTGGTCCGGCGACGGAGGCGGCGTGAAGATGACGACTGGCGATGGCTTACGACGTGATGGAGGCCTCCTCTCCTCGCCCACCGCCCTCTCCGACTCTCCCTGGAAACCCTTCGTTATTGGTAAAAAAAACCTAACTCTCCCCTCTCTCTATCTCTTTCTCTATGTGGTTCTTGTTCGTCGCCTCCTCGTCGTCGGACGGTGAGGATTTGGGATCTCTGGTGGATACATCTATTTGCATCACGAAATCGTGTGTGAGTGTGTGGGCTCATGTTGCTGTCTCCCCTCTCTCATCTCATCCCTCATATGGAAAACTCTTTCTCTCTCTCTCTCCGCCTATGTGACAGGACTTCCACGGTGGTAAGAATGAGAATTCCTCTTTGGAATTGCTGCAATCTCGCAGGAATCTCCATCGTTTCTTGCTGTTTTCCAAAATACAGATGTTGTTTTCGTGAGATTTGGCGATCTCGCTTTTCTCCACAAAAGAGGTCTGGTGTATGTATTCTTCTTGAACTAGGGTTACCCTATGCACGATCTGCTTGGATCTAAGATACTACCTGTAGATTTTTCGCTTTCTGGTGTTCGGATATGTGAATCGTGATGAATGGAGTTGAATCTCATGAACTGTGGAGTCTTTTTGCCGGTTTATGACTTGATTTGAGGAGATCTAGTTGAGGAGTTTTCTCTTTGAGTGTGGATTCATAAGTATTTGTGCTCAGTTTTTTATTCACTATAAATGAAGATTTGGATGGTCATTTTTTCCCCATATATGATTGAGTTTCAGTGTTTGTAATGAAAATATTTGCTTTTCATGTTAATTGGTGCTAGATATTTCTGGATCTTGGTGTGAATTTAGATATGGTCATGTTTGTGCAGTTCCTAGCATATGATCCGTACGGGTTTTGATGGATTTAAAGTTTGGTTATTGTGTTTCGTTGCTGATGATGTTAACACTTTGTCAATAAATTGATGGACATAGTCATTTTTTTCTCCTTTTTAGTGGGCAATCTTGTTTGATTTGTAGTTTTAGTTGGCGATCCTTTCTTTATGAAAAATCTTCGTGTTTCTCTAAACCATTATATCTAGTGGCATTTTCAGATTTCAATCGAAAATCTCACTGAATAATCATGCACTTTTCTCTCTTTGTCTCTCTCATATAGAAAAGAAATTCAAACACTTGGAATCAAGGAAAATTTTATAGTTTCAGGGAATACTGTTTGTGGTTCTCACATTTTTCTAATATCTTACATCGTGCTTGTTTTTTAGTTTGATTCATATTATGCTAGTGTTTATGGTGAAAAGTTTTGAACTTTATGATAATCTTTTCTTTTCTTTTTTCTCCTTTTGATTGTTTTTGATGGTCATATTTTCCTTTTTAATGCATTCACAGAGAGGAGGGTGACTCTGGTTTAATTGAATATTGATGAAGAATATATATCAAGTTGATAAGTTTTTTCCTTAAGGAGTACGAGACTCACTTTGAGTTCTCCAAAATAGTGGTGTGGTGTTTTTGTATGAAATTTTACTTCTGGTTCAACAGACAAGTTAAAAGTCATAGGAATTAGATTGGCTCAGAATATTCGGAAATACATGTACAGTTTGGTGGGACTTGCCTTAGTTTATGAATATTGGTGAATCAGTTTTTGATCCATATTTTCATTCGGGTTGTTTGGATTTTTTGTTTTGTATTGTGCTTGACTACAATACAGGGATGCCTAGACTCAAATACCTTGTTTTAGATATATTTGCTGTGAGAACATCATGATATACAATTTAGATGTTATAGTTTGTATATTCATTTGCTCAACTTCGCATCTTTGTGGATTTCTTAAGGATCTTGATACTTTTCCCTTTTTAATGGAGACCCTTGTTCTTTTGGTTCAGACATGTCAGTCAACATGAGACTAGGAACCAGAATCTAATAAATTGCCGAAGTTCTGAGTATGCAGCAGGCATACTTCCTTCTCCATTTGCATTCATTAATGGAACTTTTGGTGCGGAACATGCCAGATATGGTGAGGCAGAAGCACCATACACTTGTACTCTAACCCGTGCAAGCGATGGAACATATAGGAATGGAATAGCGAACAACAGAATGTCCAGAGTCTAATTACAATTGAATTTAAAAGCTGGCATAACAACACTCAGTGACACTGAGTTTTTCCCTGCTTCACCAAGTTCAGAGTGCTGGGTTGGGCCAACATACTCTAACTCTCCACCTCCAAGCTCACTGCCTATGCTGAAATTTTCTCTGCAAGAGAAGCAGAGCATCTCGCCCAAGTTGCAAAGTCGAGACTAGATATTTCGAAGAAGTTTGTTTTGACACCACATTCAATGTAAACAATTTGACTATGCTGTTTTTCTATTGCTTGCTCTAATTGATGTTGTTTGCTTCTGTTTTTCTAAATGGCTACAGGAGATTGCCTATATGAGCAAGCTCTACCACCCGAATATCGGGAACCTTATAGTTATAGGGGAATATCATAAAGGATGACCAAAGGCTTCTAGTTTATGAATTCATGGAAAATGAGAGTTTGGACAATCATTTGTTTGAATGTATGATACAATGCATATTTAAGAACTTGCCATTATTCTGTGCTTTCCCCGCTTGTTTCTGAAATGAACTTTCAGGCTTGAAGCATTCAAACTTGGCATTCTTGTGGCAAACCAAGTTGAACCGAGTTTGAGCTTATAATGAGCCCAAGTTAAACAATCCACGATCAAACTGGCTTTTTTACAGAAAAAATATATTATTTGTACAAAAAATACAGTTTTCAGAGCTGGAAGCAATCAAATTTTCTCTCTAAATCTACCGCTTGGAAGCCAAATACTTCAATCATGTTGCACACTTCATTATTTGATGTAGCCTAAAATATATTTATTGCTATTACGTTTTTAACAAGCCTATATGAAGCCAAGCTCGACACCAATTATTCATATTTGGCTTGCCAAGCTCTTTATGAGCGGAGCCACAAGTGAATCGCCTCATCGTCAGCCATAATACCTTTTATAGCACATACTGGTAACAATAATGGGCAACCTCCGCAGATAGTACTGTCCTATGTGAGTGCCTTGTTCAAGTAATTCTTGATTTACAACCTCCACTAATGCTTGAGCATTGTCAGCAATTCTTGCCAACCATAAACATTTCAGAAACCATAGCCAGATGACTCGCTTCCTTTACCTAAATGCTATATGAAGGCCCAAGAGTAAGCACTCAACTATTCAGTTCAAGCGCAAAGTCAGTGAGCAGCACCTGGTGATGGAAATGATTTGAGTAATGCTTTTAGTTATTCAAAATTTCCTCCTTGACAGAGGTGCCAAAATTAAACTTACCATTTGTTCATCTCAAGTCCATCCATCAACAAACATGGTTAGGTCATCCAGTGAGCGCAAGCCAAAATTATGATTTTAGATATAATTTCCTAATTGGATCCTTCCTGGGGCAAAAACCTATAATAAACTTGTTCAAACATTTAAAATGGTGGACAGATCGGGTCATACAATCCAAAATGAAGTAATTCGATCCATTATCATGACTGTCCAAGTTGTTCGCACATTCTCATCAAACAATGGACATTTGAAACATAACATTTAAGTACAGTCTAAACAAACATTGTACTTGGAACAATTGTTACGGAACGAACAGAACCAATGCTCTGTTCCATTCTTTTTGTTTATTTCGTCCAACCCTGGACAAGCCATCAAACATACCCTAAGGGCATGTTTGATGGTTTGTTCAGGATTGGACGAAATAAACAAAAAGGACAGAATAAGACATTGGTTTTGTTCGTTCTATAACAATTGTACCAAGGCCAATGTTTGTTTGAACCGTACTAGGATTATGTGTTCTAGGTGTTCATTGTTTAATGATGATGGCCACCACCTCTCTTTATCGATCCACTACCAATGCTAATCACCCCAAAACCCGTCATTCTCGTCTTTCTTTTCCCTGCTTAAATGATTTATGAAAGATGTGTGATAGAAAGAAATCGTTTTTAGATAGCAGACACAGCTTCAATAAATTGGTCAAGAAATTTCTCAAAATGAGAGATCTAAGGTGAGAAAAATCGATCCACTCCAAATCGAGCATCGCATACAAATTTGTGGCTCGCTGGAAAACTCAGACCAGTGGTGTGACAACTAATATAGGAAAATCATTTGGTTTTTTCAAGCGAGTAATGCAAAAATTCATGTAGGTTTAAAGACGATTTTTCAACCACCACAAGCAATCAAATACCTCGTTTGAATTGGGTTTTCAAAGAAAACATTGGATTTTCAAAGAAAACATTAGATTTTCAAGTTGTCGGTGTCAAAGAACCCATCGAAAAAATGGTTTTTTTGAAAAAGTTAAGATTCCCCAAATGAAGTTCAAAATCGGGTTTTCTAGCTTAAGGAATACACCTCTTTTCTTATAAGAAAAACCCAAGAAAATCTCGGTTGAACAAATCTTAAACGGTGTTCGTCTCCAGCACGATTAGGTTCACGGACTCGTCGGTGGTGGAGCTGAGGGTGATGTAACACCTCGAACTGGGACCTCAGGAGTCCGAGTTCGGTTGGTATTACTTCCCAGAGGGAAGAGTGCAAAGCTTACACAGAGAAAAACGTGGCTAAAAAAAAAAGTTTTCATTTTATTTCCATAATCAACTTTTTCTTACAGTGTTCATCATTCATAACAGAAGAAAAGCAATTACATTATTTTCAATGACAAAGAAAGTAAAATATACTGATGCCCTGCTGAAGACTGAAAAAAAGCTGCTCACAAGCGACTGATCTAATGACTGAAACCTACAGTTGTAATTAAACAAGAATGTGGGTGAGTCTACAACCCAGTAAGAAACAATTATAAGTAAATAAACAAACAATGTACAACTGTAGTGGGCTCTAAGCCCCTAGTCTTATTTTAATTCTTGATACACCACACATGTTTGTATATTTTAACTTCCCCCATTATCATTCTCAAATACTCTCTCTCTTTCTCTCAACTATCAATAGGTTGGCTATACCGGTAATAGTCATTTATGAGCGTAGCACCCTGTAGAACACCTCAATTCTACATGTTGGCCAAACAATGAACCATACACTCCCAGTGGTCCCTGGACCACTAGGCACTGCAGTGCACCATCACGGGAACCCCACCGGTAGCTAGCCGGGAGGTCAAGCTCTCAATCTCGGCATGGTTCATGGTACATCCTAAACATGATGGTTATCAACCATCTATGGTCCTCCAAAGTCCCAAACTAGTGTGAGTGAAATCCTAAGTCATAACTAAGTTCACAACTTGAACAATTTTCTCAAATTCAAAGTTCACTCGTTCCCTCACGAGTGGCGTCATGACTAATCATAACAATCTCATTCTTAATCTCATGATGACGTTAGGACTCACACCGCTCTCAATTAGCACGCAATGATGTAGTGACTCTACATCATTAAATCATCGGCGACCCACTCTCCATGGTGGCTGCACTCTGGCCGTGAACCAGGTAGCCCTTACCAAAGGTCGCCACTTCCGGGATTTAAGGGGTATTGCATGCTGAACTCTATATATCCATTCATACTACATGAATGAACTAAATGAGACTCTAATCTAAACTTAATCTCATCACAATGCATGATATTAATGATCAATTAGACATGCAAATCTTAAACACAATCGCCTTCTATCATGCATGACATATTAAAACTCACATGCATATCACAATAAACATGTATTTAAATTAACTCATGATGTCAAGCATGAAATTTATGCATGTCATGGTCTCATTCAAAGCTATCATGCTAATCGCATAAAATTTATAGCACTACGATAACAAGCAACGTGAAAAAAGGTTTATTTACATCTAAAGTTACTTATAATATCCCTTACCTCAATTGCGGACACTGTGATCTCTCCGAAATCAAGCCTCACGAAGCTCTAACAATGGGATCTGGTCATTAAAGCAATATACTTGAATCAGTTCACAAACCTCTTACCAAATTATTCAAGAAACCACGGTTTCTGCATTATTAATTTGATTGAATTTCATAGACCAATGGATTCCCCTCTTCAATACGAATCCAACGCACCAAACCTCACTCGATTTCGAGTGCGATATGTCCATTTTACTGAAATTGATCTCAAGTATCTAAATGGATCTCTTGGTACATTTCGGATTTTGGGGCAATTCGAGACTATTTTATGATCCCACTCTGATCTGGATCCAAACCTTATCTGTTTGGATTCAGATCCATTATATAACTGGATCCAAAACGGTTTGACTGGATCCAAAAAAGTCTGATTGGATCCGAACCAGATTCATTCTATTCTGACTGGATCCAGGACAGATGACTGGATCTGGACCTGCTTGACTGAATCCTGGACAGTCTGATTGGATCCAGATCTGCCTGACTGGATTCAGGATAATCTAATTGGGTCCATACTTGTCTGACTGGGTCCAAATCCGAGACTGATCCAGTCAGATCTGGACCCGGTTAATCTGGATTTGAGACAGGTCCAGATTGAACTGGGTCCGAACTGAAAACCCAGATCCAGACCTGAATGGTTCAGTTTGGACCTTGGTTCAACCGGGTCGGTTCAGACCCGATTCGGTCTGAACTGGTTCGACCTGAACCAGAAATAACCAACCCGGTTCGGCTTGAACCGGTTCGATCCAAACCGGTTCACCCAAATCACATGACCTGGTTCGGTCTGGGTGCAACTCGGACCAACCCGGTTCGGTCTGGGTCGCACCCAGGCCGAACCAGACTTTTTTTTTTTTTAAAAGCACTCGGTCTGGGCGCGACCCAAACCGGTGGGCTCGGTCGGGGTCGCACCTAGACCAACCCGGTTCGGTCTGGGTGCCCGGACCGAACAGGTCCCCTCTTTTAAAAACCCGAAAGGGGCTTTGCCCCTTTCGATTACACAGAGGGGCAGCCACCGGCCTCCCCTCCCCTCTGAAACCACGGGGCCATCGGCCGGCGGCCGATGCCGGTCTCCCCCTGCCGACAGGGAGATCAACCACCGGCGTCGGCCGGCTGGCCGATCCCCTCTCTTCTCTCTCTCTCTCTCTTTCCCCCACTCTCTGTTTTTTTTTTCCGTTACTTGTAACTCGCCGGCAGTAATGGCTGCCGGCCCACCCCCCCGAGCTCGGATCAAAAGAGAAGAACAAAGAAGAAGATGGGGGAAGGTGGGCTTACCTCGTTGTCGTCGCCGCCGTTGCCGTCGTCGCAGGTAAGACTCTCTTTCTCTCTCTCTTGATTTCTCTCGATGCAGGGTGCGGAAGGGAGGACCTGCGTGAGGGTTGCAGGGTGAGGGGCTGAGGATAACCTCGCCCCCCCCCCCCCCCTTCCGCGGATTATGGGGGGTGAGGTTTATCCTCACCCCTTCTCGTTACGCGGTTTCCCCTTTGGGGAAACCGTTTCTTTTTTTTTCTTTTAAAATTTTTGATGCTTATCCCCTCCGACGACTTTGCCGGAGGGGGGCTTTACAGGTGAGTAGCGGTGCCGACCACCTGCTGATGATAAAGGAGGACAAGGGCTCTCTTAATGTCTCTCCTAACCCATCTTCGGCACCACCACCCCTCTCTCCTAGTCGTCGAGATCTTGCCGTCCTCGCTTCCCCCTCAATCGGCCATCGATGCACTGGAGAGAGACACCACCTGTCGATGTTTTTTTTTTGTCACGAGACGTGCCATCAAACATACCCTGAATGCTGCCGAAGGGAGCTCTGGACGTGGAGGAAGGGGCCGAGAGGCATCGACGGGGCAATGAAGACACCGTGGCCAACGACAGACGAAGAGGAGGAGCCACCCATTGTACTGCGGAAGGGATGCCCCCTCTTGGTGCCGAAGATAGTGGTGCTGCCACTCGCCGCTCCGACGGAGCCCTTGCACACAGAGAGAGACACATTGATGGGCGTGGTGCGCCCGTCGATGCATTTTTTTTATAGTTTTTGTTCCTTTCGTTCCTGTTTTTTTTTAACATGGGGGAAGTAGATTGAAAATTACATATGATTATGGACGTGGCGAACGCGGAGAACGCCGTCTGTCGCGTCCAACGTTTGTCTGATTTCGTTGTTCCTAACGGGATTTCCGTCCGATTCCCGCTGGGAACGGTGCATCAAACATGTGTTAGGTGTAAGAAGGATGGTAGAGAGAATTCAAAGGAGAAACTGGGCTGTTTTGAAAGAAGTGGTCTTGATAAGGTGGAATAGTCCCACATTGCTTGTGCTTGAGTTTTCTGTGGGATTTATAAGCCACTTGAGAACTCATACACTTGTTCTTGAGAACAATAGAGTGGGATGACCACCACACACACGCGCGCGCGCCCGCCCGCCGTGTCGTGTCGTGCCGAGCCGAGCCGAGCCGGGTCGGGCCGGGCTCGGGTTCGGGTTCGGGTAATTGGCCCTTTAGGGCCATATCCAATCAAGACAAGTATCTTTTTACCCAAAGTTTCTTTGGATTTGGATTCGGTAACGGGTTATGGGAATGGATAACGGGTCACAACTCCTCGTATTTCGTGCTCGTTATGACGCTTCGGATTCCGTAACGGGTCTCGATCTTTCGAAGACCGTTAACGGATCACGTCCCCTCGGATTCCGTAACGGGCTCCTTCCACGTTTCATAACCGTTCGTGGGTTATAAAAGCGTGGTCAGGGGTGGGGTTACGGAGAGACTGAGACAGACGATTTCTGAAGAAGCATTCTGCGATTTCCCATCTCTCTCTTTTTTTCCTGTGAGTTATCCCGAAAGGGGTTGTTCTGCAACTGTGGTTCGAAGAGGTTGTTTTCGAAGGACGATCCGCCGGAGTGCACCGTTCGGTTCGTCGTGGCTATTGTATCCTGGGGGAAGGACGCCGGACCCTGATCTGCACAGTATGTGGGGGCGAATCTTCTCTAAGGGGAGTACTTTCGTACGCCTTAGCCTGCTGCATATTCTAAACATGTGCATGTTGTTTTCTTTATGTTCTGTGCCTGTATTTGTTTATATGCTGACGTCTGGATTTTGGTCTGATGCGGAAAATGCCATGCTTGCTCCCTGTTACTGTTTCGGTCGTCTGTTAATCATGTTCTTTACACTGTTGTATTTCTTGATTTATTTCGTGTTTTATATCATGATGACGATTGTGAAACTGTGTGATCTGAAATATGATCCAACAGTCTTAGAGAAGATTCTAAGTATGTCGACTTTTTCTGCGTTTGTACCAAAAGTGGACATGTCTGGTATGCCGGAAAAGTTTGCCGGGCAGAATTTCAAGCGTTGGCAGCAACGCATGAAGATCTGGTTCACTACGATAGGGCTGTTGAATGTTCTGGAAATCGACTGCCCTTCGATGTCTGATACGAACCCTGACCCTGCTCAGTCACTGCGGCTGTAGAGTGGAAAGAAAATGACAGTATATGTCATGGTTGCATACTGTTGGCTCTGTCCAACACATTGTTCGATGTGTACTGTTCTTCGTCTACCACTGCTAAGGGTTTGTGGGATCAACTTGACAAGAAGTACAATACCGAAGACCAAGGTCTTGAAAAGTACTCTGTTGCCAAGTTTCTGAAATATCAGATGGTAGAAGGCAAGTCGGTCACTGAGCAAGCACACGAGTTTCTGCTACTGCTCCATAGTTTGGCTGAGGCTGAAATGAAACTTCCTGAGAAGTTTCAGGTTATGACCATCGTAGAGAAATTTCCTAAGTCTTAGGTAGACTTTGGTATGTCTCTTAAGCACCGTAGAGGAAAAATTTCTCTAGATGATCTTATGGTAGCCATTGCCATTGAAGAGGAGCATAGGAGCCAGAAACAGATCGTAATGTCAACTGAACCGCCTAAGGTGAACATGATGACCGGAGCTTTTAAGGGCAAGGGACAAAAACCAAAATCTGCAATGAAAAACCAGTTTAAACCTAAGACCAAAATCCAGGAAAAGGCAAAGAACAAACCTTGCTGGAACTGTGGGCAGGTTGGGCACTGGGCTAAGGAATGTCCTTCCAAGAAAGCCAAAGCTCATGGGACCACAGAAGGAACGCCTCAAGTCAACATGGTGACTGAGGTCGTTGGGACCAGTACTGGGTATGTTTCTATTAACCCACAAATCTATCACGTTTATGAGCCAACTGAGTGGCTGGTTGACACTGGGGCTAATGTGCACGTCTGTGCTGATAAGTCTGTCTTTGTCTCATACCAGGCTGCTGCAGGCAGATCCGTGACTATGGGCAATTCAACGGCTGCAAAGGTGTTAGGGATTGGACGCGTGGATCTGAAGTTTCCTTCAGGACGAGTTCTATCTTTACACAGAGTGCATCATGTGCCTGTAGTTAGAAGGAACATTCTAAGTGGTTCATGTCTTGTTAGAGAGGGTTATGAATTTAACTTTAAATGTAATAAAGTTGTTATTTTACATTCTGGAACTTTTATTGGCAAGGGGTATTTAGATGATGGTTTATTCAAACTTCGTGTTGAACATGTTTGCAGTGATAAATTAGAAAATGATGTTTCTTTTGATTCATTGTCTAATGTTGCTTATAACATAGAATCATCTGATTTATGGCATAACAGATTAGGTCATGTGAATTTCAATTCTGTGAAACGCATGATGAACTTGAAAATGATTCCTGAGCATTCCATTGATAAAACTAAAAAATGTGAAATTTGTGTGCAAGCAAAACAATGTAGGAAACCATTCCATACGATTGTTAGAGATTCTGAAATATTGGATCTGGTGCATACAGATATCTGTGAGTTTAATGGAGTGTTAACTAGAAATCATAAAAAGTATTTTATCACTTTTATAGATGATTGCACTAAATACTGTTACGTGTATCTGCTAAAATCAAAAGATGAAGCTTTTAATAAGTTTCTTAACTTTAAGAATGAAGCAGAAACACAAACTGGTAGAAAACTTAAAAGATTGAGGTCTGATAGAGGAGGAGAATATACTTCTAATAAACTCGATGAATATTGCAAATCTGTTGGAATAGTTCATGAGTTTACTGCTCCATATTCTCCTCAATTCAATGGGATTGCAGAAAGAAAGAATAGAACCCTAACTGACATGATAAATACTCTACTTGGGAGTTCTGGATTACCTACCTATATGTGGGGGGATGCTCTGAATACGGCTTGCCATATTCTGAATAGAGTACCTCAGAAGCATAAGGATAGTAGCCCTTTCGAACTCTGGAGAAATAGGAAAGCTAGCTTAAAATACCTTAAAGTGTGGGGGTGCCTTGCTAAGGTACTTGTCCCAGAGCACAATAGGAAGAAGCTGGGTCCTAAAACAGTAGATGCTGTCTTTTTGGGTTATGTAGAGAACAGCTATGCCTACAAGTTCTTAGTAATTAAGTCTGAGATATCTGGCATAGATGTTAACTCTATTGTAGAGCTTCGAGAAGCTACATTCTTTGAGGATGTATTTCCCATGAAAGTTGGTGTACTTCAGAATCTGTCTTCTGTAGATATACCTTCAACTTCTGGTTCCATTCCCGAACATGTGGAAAGGATGACAGATGTGGGGGTAGAACCATCTTGTTCCCATCCTAGACCCGATGAGTCTGAGGAAGTGGTTGAACCTAGAAGGAGCAAGAGACCAAGGATTACCAAGGATTTGGGAAGTGACTTTATCACTTACCTTATCGAAGATGATCCTCCCACTTTCCGAGATGCAATGGCTTCACCTGAAGCAAAGCATTGGAAAGATGCCATCAAGAGTGAAATGGATTCCATTATCTCTAATGGTACTTGGGAACTGGTTGACCTCCCTCGTGGTAGTTCCACAATTGGGTGCAAATGGATCTTTAAGAAGAAGTTGAAACCAGATGGATCCATTGACAAGTACAAGGCGAGACTGGTTGCCAAGGGGTTCAAACAAAAGGAGGGAATAGACTATTTCGATACCTATTCTCTGGTTACCCGGATGACCACTATTAGAGTGCTTATTGCACTGGCTTCCATTTATGATCTCTCGGTCCATCAAATGGACGTGAAGACCGCTTTCTTGCATGGCGATCTTGAAGAAGAGATCTATATGGATCAACCTGAGGGTTATGTGGCTCCTGGTAATGAAGATAAAGTTTGTAGACTTGTTAAGTCATTATATGGACTAAAACAAGCCCCTAAACAATGGCATGAGAAGTTTGATAATATTATATTATCATTTGGCTTTGTTGTCAATGAATCTGATAAGTGTGTTTATTGTAAAGTTAAAAGTGATGGTTGTATTATTTTATGCCTGTATGTAGATGATATTCTACTGTTTGGTTCCAATATGGGAATTGTTAATGAGACAAAGTCGTTTCTTAGTAGTAAGTTTGATATGAAGGATATGGGTGTTACAAGCGTGATCTTAGGCTTAAAGCTGACTCGTTCAGCTGAAGGGTTAACCATTTCACAATCTCACTTTGTCGAGAAAGTACTTGTGAAATTTGGTTATAACCAAGGGAGATCTGTAGCAACTCCACATGACCCTTCTATCCCTCTTCATAAGAATACGACTGGTGTTCCTGTGTCTCAATTGAGGTATTCTCAGATTATTGGAAGTTTGATGTATCTTGCAAATTGCACGAGACCGGATATTTCGTTCTCTGTGACAAAATTAAGTAGATACACAAGTTGTCCAAATCGCACTCATTGGAAGGCATTGGACAGAGTACTTAGATACCTGAAAGGAACTATTTCCTTGAGTTTGCATTACAAGAGATTCCCTGCAGTTCTTGAGGGATATAGTGATGCAAGTTGAATAGCCATGAACTCTGGCAGTTATGGCGTGACAGGGTATGTATTTACCTTGGGTGGCGGCGCAGTCGCCTGGAGATCAGTAAAGCAGACCATCTTGTCTCGGTCTACTTTTGAGGCTGAACTCTGTGCTTTAGATGTCACTGGATTGGAAGCTGAATGGTTAAAGGGACTTCTTGAAGAACTTCCTTTAATGTGCAAGCCAATTCCTGCGATATCTGTGCATTGTGACAATATGGCCACAATTGCAAAGATTAAAAGCACAAAATATAACCAAAAGCAGAGGAGACACATCCAAGTTAGAATAAAATTTGTAAGGGAACTGGTGTCTCAGTTAGTGGTTGTTGTGGACTATGTTGGATCCAAAGAGAACACAACTGATCCATTAACGAAAGGACTAGATAAGTCTTTAGTCCTAAAATCCAGAGAGGGGATGGGACTGAAACCCATCAGTAGTTCATCTACAGTAGCAACCCAACCTATCTGAGTGGAGATCCCACAAAGTAGGTTCAATGTGGTAATAACAAGCTGTAGGGTGAACTGGATAGCACCTTATTAAATATGATACTTTGTATATGTGTCTGTTCCCCTGTTTACTCTAGAAAGGTGCTGTAGCTGCAATTTAAGAAAGAGTTAAAACTCTGAATGAGTTCAAAGCCTTCTAGGCGAGATGTTAGCAGTGCATCTTTGGAGAAGCCCACCTATGTGAGTGTGACTGTGTGGCCGCAGTTCAAGGAATTGGGTTATTCCTGAAGTCACTCATGAAACAGGATTCGGGCGCATGGCCATTAACGCGCCGCCCCTAAAGATTACAACCAGAACCTTTATCGTGTTGTTGCTAATGGACACTCCTACACCAAAGGTTCAAGTTCAAGACTTCAGTTCACTTCGTTCCTGTGGGGGTAAAGTTAGTCAACTAAGGTAGTGGTTCAAACCGGAAGGTACCATTGCTGAAAGCATGATATGTCCTGTTGCAGATTGTCTCATCTTGCATCTTGGTTTCCTCCCATTTCATTCTTTGAATTTGTGGGGGAATGTTAGGTGTAAGAAGGATGGTAGAGAGAATTCAAAGGAGAAACTGGGCTGTTTTGAAAGAAGTGGTCTTGATAAGGTGGAATAGTCCCACATTGCTTGTGCTTGAGTTTTCTGTGGGATTTATAAGCCACTTGAGAACTCATACACTTGTTCTTGAGAACAATAGAGTGGGATGACCACCACACACACGCGCGCACGCCCGCCCGCCGTGCCGAGCCGAGCCGGGCCGGGCCGGGCTCGGGCTCGGGCTCGGGCTCGGGTTCGGGTAATTGGCCCTTTAGGGGCCATATCCAATCAAGACAAGTATCTTTTTACCCAAAGTTTCTTTGGATTTGGATTCGGTAACGGGTTATGAGAATGGATAACGGGTCACGACTCCTCGTATTTCGTGCTCGTTATGACGCTTCGGATTCCGTAATGGGTCTCGATCTTTCGAAGACCGTTAACGGATCACGTCCCCTCGGATTCCGTAACGGGCTCCTTCCACGTTTCATAACCATTCGTGGGTTATAAAAGCGTGGTCAGGGGTGGGATTACGGAGAGACTGAGACAGACGATTTCTGAAGAAGCATTCTGCGATTTCCCATCTCTCTCTCTTTTTCCTGTGAGTTATCCCGAAAGGGGTTGTTCTGCAACTGTGGTTCGAAGAGGTTGTTTTCGAAGGACGATCCGCCGGAGTGCACCGTTCGGTTCGTCGTGGCTATTGTATCCTGGGGGAAGGACGCCGGACCCTGATCTGCACAGTATGTGGGGGCGAATCTTCTCTAAGGGGAGTACTTTCGTACGCCTTAGCCTGCTGCATATTCTAAACATGTGCATGTTGTTTTCTTTATGTTCTGTGCCTGTATTTGTTTATACGCTGACGTCTGGATTTTGGTCTGATGCGGAAAATGCCATGCTTGCTCCTTGTTACTGTTTCGGTCGTCTGTTAATCATGTTCTTTACACTGTTGTATTTCTTGATTTATTTCGTGTTTTATATCATGATGACGATTGTGAAACTGTGTGATCTGACATATGATCCAACAACATGCCCTTAGATTGTCCCCAAGACATAAGATTTATCAATCCTGGGTTCCCCTCTTGTTGTTTTGATACAATTGGCACCCAGACCTGATATAGCTTCAGTTTTGGACTATCAGTAGTGTGACCGTAGAAGCAACAGACCATGCGTATAATTGTTTGACCCTTCTCTCCCTTCTGTTTCTCAATATCTTTTCTCCCTCTGTCTCTTTACGGCTGCTTTTGTTCTTAATTCTAGGTTTTGGCTTGGTGGGTAGACTTGTTTTGGGGTTCTTTTGCTCTCTTTGTTTTGCGGATTCATTGTGGGTGGGAGAGGTGTTTCTGGGTTATCTTTTCCTGTTTTAGTTGTTTTTGGTGGTGGGAGGAAAGGGGGATCCTCTGGGGTTTGGTGGCAAAGGAGGAAGGGTTGTTTTGGGGGGGATTTGAGGGAGTTTTCTGAGGGTCTCGTTGTGGAAGTGGGTGCTTGTGGTGGTTGAGGAGTGGCTGTTTTGGGGCGTGATTGAGATTTTGGGGGTTTGAGTTTCTTCTTCGATTTTTTGGGGAGAGTAGTCACATTTGGGTGCTTCCAGTTGTGAAGTTTTATGGGGTTTCAATATAGATGGGTTAGTTGAGATTTTTTTAGTGAAATTTTGTTCTTGGCTCTTGGTACTCTGCAGTTGCTTCTAGCGTTTTGAATGGGTGGTCGTCTGGTGAATACAAATTGGTGTTAGAAGGTTGGGACCACAGGAGTTGGTTTTCTGGGAGTTTGGAAAGGTTTGCTTGGTGGGGTTTAGATTGTGAACTGAATGGTGCATTTGGGGAGAAACTGGTGGTTTTAGGTTTGGTATTTTGGTAGGTTTGAGGTTTTAATCTGCTGGAGTTTTGGTGTTACGAGTCTTGAGCACTTGAATTGGATGTAGATATTAGTACTTTCTATCAAGTTGAAGAAGAAAAACATAGTTCGTTGGGTGTCATGTATACAAGATGTGGCAAGTTCAAGGAGGTTCTTCTCTTCAGAAACAAACGTATACCCTTGTGGCTGTGTTTTGTGGGAAAGGATTCGATAAGAAAGAGTATGAGACTAAAAGCAACAGACCGGTGTGCATGTTTTTTGGTACAATGCTTCTATCTAATCTAATTTTATCTTTATGCGAAACGGGTTCGTCAGCCCTCTCTAGAGGCGCAGCAACAGGCTCATAACCAAACTATAAGTTGATACATGCATTGAGAGAGAGAGAGAGAGAGAGGCTAGAAACTGAAGATGGTGTATGCCTAAAGCAAAGCTTGAAAAGAATGCAACAGAGGAGAAAAGGTGAATGATGGAGATGGAGATGGAAATGGAAATGGACAAAGGTCGGCGGCCATCAGAAAGGTCGATATTTGAGGGTGTTGGTGTTGGTCGATTTGAGTTGGACGTGTTCCTCAGCTTCAGTTGGGAAGACACCTACGATGGTTTCACCAGCCATCTCAACGAGGCTTTCAAGCAGCGCGAAATTCGTGCCTTCTTCACGGCCGATGAGGGGCTCAGCGAAGGAGAGAGGATGGGGGAGGACATGGAGAGGTCGGGGATCTTCATACCCATCTTCTCCAAACGCTACTCAGATTCCACAATCCGCCTCATGGAGGTTGCTAAGATGGTCGAATGCAAACGGCTGATCCTTCCTGTGTTCTACGACGTCGATCCTCGCGAAGTCAGGAACCAGAAAGGCCCGTTCGAACGAGCATTCGAAAGGCACCAAGGGGACGAGAGATTGGATGAGAAGATGGTCAGAGTGTGGAGGAAGGCGTTGAGAGAAGCAGGGCAAATCAAAGGCTACGATGTGAAGAATGAGGCTGATGGGTATGTTCTCATCACACTTAGGGCACGTTTGGAAGAGAGAAAAACTCTCGTAAGAAAAGAAGTTTTGCCTAAGAGAGTTTTTGATATGAGAAGTTTTGTTTGTGTAGCATGAGAAAAACAGTGGGAAAAAGTGAAAAAATGAGAGAGAAGAGGAAGAGGGTGGTGGTGAGATGGATGGTGGTGGTGATGATGATGGTGAGACGGTGGGTGGTGATGGTGGTGAGATGAGTGGTGAAGAGTAAAAATAAATTCTCTTGGTAGGAAACATTTCTCCACCACCCCCACGGAGGAATGTTTCCTACAAGAAAAAAATTAATTTTACAGTCCCAATCACCCATCTCACCACCGCCACCACCACTACCCACCATCTCACCATCACCACCACCACCCTCCTCTCTTTCATTTTTTTTTTCACATTTTCTCACTCTGTTTTTCTCATATTACACAAACAAGGAAGAAGCTTTCTTTTGGAGAACTTCTCATATCAAAAACTCTCATAGGCAAAATTTTCTTTTCCTATGAGTTTCTCTCTCTTCCAACCGTGCCCTTTAGTTTTTATAAAGTAGGGTATATGGTTTTTGCTCCTTGCTTTTTATGTCTTTGATGGCTTCTTGTTTGTTGTGTGATGCTCTGTTTGAGTGCTCGAGATGATGTTTGGGGAGATGGTATCTAATGAGGGTTTAATTAATACCAGATACCCATATGGTTTTCCTCTCCAACACCCAACAACCTCTCCCAAACAGAGCCTTAGTATAGTTTCTTCTTTGAATCTATTTAATCTGACTTTATCTTTTTCTCAAAAAATAAAAAAAGTAGTTTCATTGTTTTGGCAAAGCAGTTTACAGGGAAAAAGAAAAAAACTGCACCGTTTGTTGATTTGTATCTCTTGACGATCTAGCTAATACACAGTTTGGTTCCACCCTTCCCCTATGTCATTCCCCATTTTCATACCCTTCTTAAATGTTATGATTCAAGTTGTTTTGATAAAATCTGACCCTAGATGGATTCAGCATGGTCCATTCAATAAGAATCAACCCTTGGACCGTATTTTTCTAATAAAAAAATATGATTTTTAAAATCACAAAATTTTGTGTTTTGCCAACAGTTGATTTTTTAATCACGATTATTTAAATGTAGATCTTAGTTGAATCAATGTTGTAGATCACATCTATGGTGTCCGATTTGATGAGAACAACTTGCATCAATGAAATGCCAAGGAGGGGTAT
This sequence comes from Nuphar pumila, assembly GCF_984573655.1. Lineage (NCBI taxonomy): Eukaryota > Viridiplantae > Streptophyta > Magnoliopsida > Nymphaeales > Nymphaeaceae > Nuphar > Nuphar pumila. The sequence continues at coordinate 33,286,829 of NC_143255.1, forward strand.
GAAGATAGGAATGACTTTGGGATGAGCAGAACCCATTAATTGGCTAAAACATCAAAATCTCGTATAGGTCAACAAATATTTTACACATAATCATGGCACGGAGAGATCCTTCTACTAAATTGGTGATTCAGCATCATGTGGGAAAAACCCATTGAATCATTGGTCCGGTTTCTTATTATTTAGACCTCTTGTTCTTTTCCATTTTTTTTATAATTTTTTCTATTACAACGGCTCTTATTGTAAACTAACATCTCTAGAGTTGTTTGGTTGCTTCTTTTTGACAGGCAAGTGTCTAAGATTATACCATTAATTGTAAAAAGGGTTGTAGATGAAGTAAACAAGATCCCTTCTGATGTAGGAAAATATCTAGTTGGACTTGATTTGCGAATAGATCATATGATGAAATTGTTGGACGTTGAAGACAATGGTGTTCGCATGGTTGGTATATATGGCATGGGTGGAGTGGGGAAAACAACCCTTGCCAAGGCAGTCTACAATAGAGTCTCTTCCAGCTTTAAAGCTAGCTGCTTTCTTTCAGATATCAGGGAAGTATCAAAAAGGTTCGGGCTTGTTTCCTTGCAAAAGAAGATCATTGTGGAAGTTCTAAATGACAAGCAGACATCTATCAATAGTGTTAGCCAAGGAACCAACCTGATCGAGAGAAGAATCCATAGCAGAAGAGTTCTCATTGTTCTTGATGATGTTGATGATCATAATCAGCTCAAAGCATTAGCTGGTAGCAGAAATTGGTTTTCCCCAAAAAGTAGAATAATAATCACAACAAGAAATAAGCATTTGTTGAATCTACAAGGGTTGGAAGATGGTGAGACTTATCAGCTGGATGAATTGGGCCCTGACCATTCACTTGAACTTTTTAGTTATCATGCTTTTGGGAGAGCCAAACCATTGGAGAAGTACACAAAGTTATCTGAGAAAGTTGTAGCATGTACTGGTGGACTGCCCTTGTCGCTTGAGGTATTGGGGTCATTATTTTTTGACAAGAACGGCCTAGAGGAATGGGAATGCATGTTGGAAACACTGAAAAAGGATCAATACAAGGATATTCACCAAAGGTTGAAACTAAGTTATGATGGACTTGATGATGGAGAGAAACAAATTTTTTTGGACATTGCATGTTTTTTCAATAAAAAAGACAAAGAAGATGCAATTTATGTGTGGAAGGATTGTGACTTTTACCCATATATAACAATTAAAGTCCTATTGCATAAGGCTTTAATTAAAATTTCTAGTACCAGTAATTCTTATACTCTAGATGGGCTTCAAAGGCATCAAGAAATTTTGGGTATGCATGACGAAATTAGGGATATGGGCAGGCAAATAGTTCTACAAGAGGGGCCTTCACATCCTGGGAAACGTAGCAGGTTGTGGACTGATGGTGAAATATTGGATGTTTTGGAGAATCTTGAGGTAAGATCCAACTTTGAATTTACTTTTCTATTGTTTGGCTGATTTTTGTGTATTTATTTTATTACACGTCTGTCAAAGACAAGGGCGACACATTTAAGAACTTGAGTCTCAGTCAAAGTACGACTGCATCAAGTAGTTTTAAATTTAGGGTTCTTTTGTTTCATTCTCATGAAAAGGAAAAGGAAGGCCTTTCATGATAATGGGCATATATTTCTCAAGAATCCTGTCAGCTCAGCCTTTCCATGGGAATGATTTCATAAGGGAGAGGTACGCAAGAATTTGCGCATTAAAAGTGGTAGGTAGTGGAAAAAAAGTAGGGCCCACTTGTGCCAGCATGACACTTTCTTACCATGATTTGATATTTATTTCTCATTAAGGGAAACAAACAGAAAGGGATGTCAGCTCAGCAATTTCTCATGAAAATTACATGAAACAAACATACCCTTAATCTATAGTGTGATCTATGGCATAGGAAAATCTCACGGGATATTCTGTTCGTCTAATTTCTAATTAACAGTGAAAATATATAAGGAGACACCACATGAGAGTAATTTAGAATATCTGTGTGACATAAAATATGATTTAGCCTTATTTAGATGATAGGGGGCGGAATCTAGGGCCTGGTTTGGATTTTAGTAGGTAAAACAAGGGGTTTAAGAAATCTAATTTTGCCTTCAAACCTATTTTTGGCAATTTTTTTTGCTAAAAAACAGGTTTTGTTGGTGTTTGCATGACCCAAAACCATAGTCACAGATATCACCGATATTTTGAAATATTGTGATATTAAAGCTGTAAAATGGGAAAAAATATTAAAGGTAAAATATCGTGATATTTTCAAAATATTAAAAATGTATATATATCGCGATATTGTAGCTAACACAACAGTTGCTTTTTTAAAAGTTAAATAAAACTGTTAGTGTAGGGGTATTTGGGGATTTTTGAAAAAAATGAGATACATATGTTCTTACTAATTTTTTAATGGGTTAGTTTTGGTATAAAATATTTAACTTTTTGGTTTAGGGTTACTTTTTAAAACTTTTAAGAAATGTAAGGGGTCTTTTGACCTTGACCCCCATATTCTCTAATTCTCAACAAAGAAAGAAAGAAACAAAGAAAGGAAAGAAGAAAGAGGAAGAAGGAAAGAAAAGGAAAGGCATGACTGCCAATACTGATATTTGTGACTGCCCAAAAAAACAAAATAAGTCATCCATTTTCTGATCAGCCACAAGTCCAGAAATGGCTAGGTTGGTGTCATACAACAAGGGCAACACAAGCCTGGCCATTTTCTGGCCATTGGCTAGCCAGAAAGGGCAAAAAATGAAAAACCAAAAATAAATCAATAAAGGAAAAATAGGTTAGCAATTTTTCGGCCAGCCATTATCCGAGAAATATTTGAGTTGACGCCACCTGTTAGGGCAGCAGTAGTCTGACCATTCCCAAACCAGTGGTTACCCGTAAAGCCTGAAAAAATAATAATAAAACAAAAGAAAAAAAATGATTGGCCATTTACCACTCAATACTGATAGCATCAGCACAGCCATTTCCCAACCAGTGTTTGGTTGGGGCCAACAAGGCCCAAATTGATAAAAATAAAAAAATAACTGGTCAACAATTTTTTGGCCAACCACCAGCCACAAAATGAAATGGCAGGTTGCTATCACCTAGCAAGGGTGGCACCAACTTGGCCATTTTCGAGCCAATGGCTGGCCAAAATAAAAATAAAAAAGATAAAAGAAAAAGGGCTGACCAGTTTTCAGCTAGCCACTGGTTGGGAAATGGCTAGACTACTGCCTCCCAACAAGGGTGGCACCAGCCTAGTCGTTTCTCGACCAGTGGCTAGCAGGGACAGCCAAAAAAAATAGAGCGAAATAAATAAAAAAGACCCAACCATTTTTTTTGGCCGATGGTGTAAGGAAGTACGTGGAAATATAACTCAAGAATGCATAAGCATTCACCAAGTCCAATAATGGACAAGCACTAAGGCATACAAGTAAGAAGTCCACAGGGGACAATACAAAAGCGTAAAAAAGCTACACAAGCATGAAAAACAATGAAATATTTATTAGAGAGAGCCTTGAAAAGTATAAGGAATACAAGGGGAGAGGTCCCCTATTTATACAAAAAGTGGAGAGTGAGAGACCATTGGGGGCTCCCACATAGAGTCGTTGGGAGCCCCCCAACGACTCTATGGTGGGACCCCCAATGTACTTCAAAAAGAAGGAAAAAAAAGAAAATAAAAAATAAAAGATTACATTTAATTAAAGCAGAAAAATAAAATAGTTGTTTATATAAAACAACTATATGAAAAAACTAAAATGCCCCTATTGAGTAATACAAAGGAATTATATATATATACATTTTTAATACTCTTCATCAAACTTGACGGGGAAAGTTATCCTGAAAGTTTGGAAATACAAAAAGAATCAAGGGAAGGAATCCAAGTCTTCAAGGAAAATCTCCATCTTTATGTCATATAAGAGAATTTTACAAATATAAGTCTTCAAAACGTCTTCATTGGTGATCATCTCCAAGCACTTTCATTGGCTATCTCCATGATGTATCGAAGGTATCACATCTTTAAGGACCTGTAGAGAAAGAACAAAAAAAAACCTCCAAGTACACAAGAAAAATATTTTAGCCCAAGAGTTGCAAAGTTTTAAGAACAATATATTTTAAAACAAGAATAGAATTGTTTAAATAAAATAGTAATAATTTTCGAATCATTAGATAATCATTAAGAAAGACAAGAGGAGTATCTTTCAAAGATGATTTTTTTATAAAATTGAATCATAATCAACTTAGTTTTCAAGAAACCATAACATTGATCATATTTGATCATTAAAAGGCCTATGATTCATCAAGAAGAGATAAACAATTATGCATAAATAATATTCTAAGCATATAATAAAACAAGAGCTAATTAAATTCATGCATACAATTATGTGAACCAAGTTAATACACACATATATATGCAATTAAAGCACATTTAATGCACATAAAATAACAATGAAAAGATAATTATTTTTATCAATAAAAGATAAGTTAATTAAATTCATGCATACAACAATGTGGACAAGATAATCAATTAGAAACATATATATTTGCAATATATTTAATACAAATAATAATGAATGAGAGCAATCTCATTAAAATTCACTCACACATCCTAGAATGAGTTTAAGTATAGAGGATCAAATAACAATATATATATGTTATCAATGAAATGCATGAAATTTTAATTTTTTCATACAAGGAAAAAACTAGTAAAGGTTTAAAAAATCCCAGGTAACAAAGGGAATGATATATGCAAATCAAAACCAATTTGCGGAAGATAACAAATTTAAAAAATCATGTCACATGGGTGTGGGTGTGGGGGTGCGACACTTTCAAAAACCTTGGGTGCGGGGGTGCGGTAGGGGCAAAAAATGTAAAAAAAAATTAAATATATATATACATATAATTTTGAAGTTTTAACAATTAACATTGTCATAATATCACATGCAATATATCAACCTAAATGTCAATCAAACAAGTAAAGCAATTACATAAATCAACCTAAATATCAATCAAATAAGTAAAGCAAAAAAGAACTAAATTACATACCAAAGTATATTCTGATGAAGTAATGAATCTTAATAATTTTCTTCTTCATCATCAAATGCATCATTAGAAGGAATACTGGGCTTAGCTAAATCCATGTTTGTTATGTTGAAATCATGCTCTCCCTCGAAGTCACACTCTTCTGGGTTTATATCCCAAAATTTGGATGTTCCTTGTCTGCGTTACAAACCCAATTTGAAAATATTAAATACAATACAAGTATATTTAAATGAAAAACTAAGAAATAATTAAATAATTAAGAGAGCAAATTAATACCTGTATTCATCATTGGTTCGCGAAAGTAATAGAAGATTTGAATGAACATATACTAAATCCTCTGCACGTTTGCTGGTGAGTTTGTTTCTCTTTATGTTATGGATTTGAGAATATGTGCTCCAATTTCTTTCACAACAAGATGAACTAGCAGACTGCGATAGCAATCTTAATGCAAAACGTTGAAGAAGAGGTGTTTCTGATCTAAATGTTGACTACCATGTGATAGGATCTATATTATCCTCTTCTCTCGCGAATAATGCCGGTCCATATAATCTCGAAGATGAAAATTTTTCAAACTCTTGTGTGACTTGATGTAGAAGATATGCTTCTGGAAGAGTCTTGTCATACACGTATTGCTATGTCTTGATAGCTCTGAGTCTAAATTTGGAGGGACACGACCAATACCACCAGCCCGTCACTTATTTGCATAATATTTTGGATTAAGAGAATATGTCATGCAATGCAAAAGAGTGTTGCTCTTATCCCATCTTCTGACTAAAATTGAATGAATATGATTAAAAAATTCTGAATCATCCAATGCAGGATTTTTTTCTTCATGCTTGGAAACTATAGCTTGTATTTTTTTAATCATATTATCCCACATTTCATAAATTTTGTGAAGCATGAGCTCATCCTTATCAACTTCTCTTAACATTTTCCAAATAGGTTGCGTAAATTGAAGGAAGTATACCACTCTGTCCTAAAACTCATCATCAAGAATGAATTTTTTAATTTCTTGAGCCTTGATATCATCATCAACACGATATAATGTTCAATTTTCATCAGTTACCATGTTAATCAAAGCATTCTTTATTCTTTTAATCATCTTCACCATCACAATGATGGACGCAAAACGTGTTTCAGCGACCTTCAACAATTTCAGGTTAGAATGCCTATTAAATATAACATTAGCACGATGGTGGTTAACAAAAAAATTCCTAATGCTTTTGACATTTCTTTCTAAATCTTCAATCCATGAATATAAAGCATATGCTTGTGAATTTTCTTCTTCTTCTTTGGGGTTGTAGATGCTCTTTAGGGATAGATTTAAGCTGTCTGCTACACAGAGAGTCCAAAAAATATGAGTGTACTCACTCTCCAAACTCAATGCTGCACTTTTATAAACTGGAGCGTTGTCTGTAATGATTTGTATCACTTTCTGATCACCCACTTCTTTTATGACTTCTATAAACAATCCCTTCAAATATTCCGCATTTTTATATTCTCCAGATGCATCAACTGCTTTAAAAAATATTGGGTCACTAAGCGAACAAGCAATGAAATTGATCAGTAGACGCCTTTGAATATCTGTCCATCCATCAGACACAATAGAAACTCCATTTTGCTCCCATGAATATTTTTTAATCTTCAGCAACCTCTCCACATTTGCCCTTTCTTCTACAAGAAGTGTGGTTCGTATTTTTTCTGAACTTAGAGGCACATAGCCACTCAAATTACAATTTGCCAAGGATGTTATTAAATCCTTCCAATAAGGATTTCTAGCCACATTAAATGGGAGTGAACTAGAATAAAAATACCTCCCAACTTTTCTATCCAATTCTTCTCTTCCATATGTATTGAATGTTGCTTGTATCGTTCTTCTACCTCCTACATTGACTTTTTTTTTGCAGCATCTTCTTGGTGGCTTTCAAATGACACACTAACTGCACAAGAATCGGCCATTGTCTTTCTCTTCTCATATTCTTCTTGTATTGTCTTCGCATTACCTCATCAACTTTTCTGCATCCTGAAATGCCATGTCCTGGTATCTTCAACAAATGAGCCTTCACTCTTGCGTAAGACCCAACAAAATCTCTTTCGCAGCGCTTGCATCGAAATCTATTGTTTCCACCACCTCCTTCTCCAGTTTTTGCAAGTTTATCTACATATACCCATAGTGGCCCCACATCATCAATCTCACTACAACTATCAGCAAAACTAGCAGCAGAACTCACATGTTGGGATAAAGATGACGCAAGTCCTTTCCCTTTATTCGTCATTTTTATCCTGAAAACATAAAAAAAAATACATTCAAAATTTCAAATCAATTATACAGACATTATCTTGATATAAAAATATATATAAAATCAGGACCAAAGAGGGGGATCTGCCCCTCTCCTGCCAAAACCAGGGAGCCCCTCCCCTGAAATAAGAGGGAGCAGGGATGGGGGCTCGACCCCCTCCCCTGCCGAAAACAGAGGGAGCGGGGGGGGGGGGGGGGGGGGGGGGGGAGGGGGGGGCTCAGCCCCTCCCCTGAAATCAAAGGGAGCAGGGTGGGGGGCTCGGCCCCTCCCTTGCCGAAAACAGAGGGAGCAGGGGGGGCTCAACCCCTCCCCTGCTGACCCAACAAGAGAGTGAGAGGGGGGGCTCGGCCCCTCCACTGTCGAAAACAGGGAGGGGCTCGGCCCCTCCACTGTCGAAAACAGGGAGGGGGCTCGGCCCCTCCCCTGCCGAAAACAGAGGGAGCAGGGGGGCTCAACCCCTTCCCTACCGACCCAACAAGAGAGCAAGAAAGGGGGGGGGGGGGGCTCGGCCCCTCCCTTATCGACCCAACAAGAGAGCGAGAGGGGAGGCTTAGCCCCTCCCCTGCCGATACAAGAAGAGAGCGAGAGGGAGCTAGAGGGTACGTACCTGCGACGAGGGAGAGGAGGAGCTTGGGAGGTGGCGTTGGGAGGAGAGAGCTTGAGATGAGCTGCGCGGGAGAAGAGAGGAGAGATTAGGACAAAATTTTTTTTTTGCCCTAATCCTTCTTTTCATCGTTTTTTTTTAACGCCCGAAACGTGGACAAAAATGACCCTGGGTGCGTTGACCGCACCCAGGGTCGTGTTGACCGCACTCGGTGCCGCACGCGCACCCGCATCACGTCGCGTCGATGCGGGTGCGGCACCTGCTTTGTCGAGTCCCTGTGACTTCGAAAAAATCTCATAAATATCAAGAAATGATATTTTGCAAATCTCAACAATAGTTCGACCACTACAAGCAATCGTCTCATTAGACCTCCAAACCTCAAAAATCAAGTGTATAAGCGACTAGAACAAGAGTATAGACATAATGTCAGTAAAGGGCCAAAGACACACACGAAGGTGTGTATATAAACATCTCTTGTCTAAATATAATGACACTTAAAACTAGTGTATCAGCGATTAGATCAAGCGTATAATGCCAACAATGGGTTAAAAACACATACAAAGGTGTAAACAAACATTTCTTATCTACATATAATGACACTAAAAAAACAAGTGTATCAGCTACTAGATCAAGAGTATAATCTTAATGCCAACAAAGGGCTAAAAACACACACGAAAGTGTGAACAAACATCTCTTGTCTACGTATAATGACACTTAGATAAGAAACATAAAATGAAGAAGACACCCGAGGTAAGAAAACTTGTAATGGAAGCACATTAATACCATCAACAATATTAATTTTAAACATATTTTGAAACACCATGGTTTCAAAATAATAGATAGTTATCGCATATACACATAATTATAAACATCCATAATAAAGACAATGGCAAAAAAATAAATGAGTGATTCAACACACCTACAATCAACGATCACATAATTGTCGGTTAGAGTCAAACTACAAGTTGACAATCTAAAATGACATAAAACGAGGTACACACAACTCACTTTAACAAACATCTCTTATTCAACAATAACAAGGCCAAGAGAAAAGAATACATTATCCAAATGCCGTAAAAAGGCAATACATACGAAAATCAATTTCCAAATGGGTGAGTTTATATAAAAAAAAACTGATTTAAAAAACAAGTTTCAAATCAAATTCAATAAAGGTAGATGACCAACCTTAGGATGAATAAAGTGCAATCATATGCACGACAATATATCTTATGACAACTTTTTACAATCTTGAATAAATAAGAATCATGCTTAACATAATCAATTATTTAAATTGAAGTCATAAATTCAACAATCAAGAAATTAATGCACTAAGGCACATTAGATACAAAGGATCTAATAACTCTTAAAGAGAAGACAAGAGCACATTATCTTAAAAGGAAGTCTTTTAAATCAAAAGTCTACTATGAGACAAAAAAATATATAACATTAAGGAGATAACACATATAGTGATTTTAGAAGCATCTTTTACAATCCCAAAAGTAAACATAATTACTACCAACCATGAATACTTAAAGCAATAAGATAATCTAATAACTCATAGTCACATAATCTATAAAATTTAATATACCAAACATCATTCATAATGCATAAACCTTCTAAGGAGCAAAATACAATCTATTTTGTATGACTATAACACATTTTTAGAGAAAACGAGTTAACATTGTGTCATATAAAATGCATTCAAAGCATCCAATGCAAGATTCATTTTCTATATGAATATCAAAATGAACACAAATATCTAAGATCATTCTCAAGCACAATCAATCGAGTATGTTTTTCAAAGAATTAGTTTTGCACAATGAGAGAAACATCTTAAAGGCAACCATTGAAATTACATAAAATATGGGACATGAACATATCAATATACAAAATATCCACGGTATTACCAAAGAGTTAAAAAAAACATGATGACTTGAGGTATACATCATACAAGATTCTAAAGTTTTAAGGAACACATAAAATTTATATAATATACCTAAAAATCATGTTTTAACACATGCCTAGAATCACCAATGATCATTACGATAAACCAAATACATACACCAAGGGAATTAGCAACATGAAAGACATATAAGCATAATATTTAAGATTTTAAAGGAAAAACACATGTTCTTGTAAAATATAATTTTTATGACGATATGCATAATTAAAACAAATATTTTATGGAAACATGCTTACGCACAAGTTCTAATAATTAATTTAAAAACCTATTCATTTTTAACATATTTAGCAAGAAGCTACTACATTTCAAATACATTTTTAAATGCATACCATAAATATTTAAAGTAGAGAATCCAAAGAAAATGCATATATCTAGTTTGCTCAAAAAATAACCAAATAATTTTTAATAAAAAAACAACTCCAACGATGATTAAAAAACCATTTAAAAGGATTTTTTTTTTTTAAAAATAACAAAAGTATATATATATATGTACTTATATATATATATATATATAATGATAAAGAAAATAAGTGGTTTCTCATCTATGTCACAGGGATTCGGCTAACCAGGTGCCGCACCCACATAAATGACCTTGGGTGCGGTCAACGCACCCAGGGTCATTTATGTAAAAAAAAAAAGGGACGTCGAGGGAGGCTCGCCTGAAGAAGAAGAAGAAGAAAGAGATGGAGCCTGCGACGGGGGGAGAAGGCGAACGAGGAGAGAGAGTGTGCAGCGTGGGGGAGGGTTTCACGAATGAAACCCTACCCTGCGTGCTTATTTAAAGCATGTAACATGTTTTATCGGGTTTGGATCTAGGTCGGATGTGAATTCGACACAGATCCAAACCCGTTTTTTTTTTGCTGCACCCCCGCACCCATGTTTTTTTAGAGTGCCGCATCCTCGCACCCATGTGACAGTTTCTCATGCATAATGCATGAAATAAATAATACAAGAAATACTTAAAAAACATGAGATACATACCGGGTAAATATTTTCCTTGAATCCAAGCCACACAACGATCATGATTTTGAAAGGAACTTCACTTCTTTTCCAAACTTTGAGTGGCACGTTTCCTGATGCATTGAAAATAAATTTAGCTTGACTACCATGCTTTGATACCATGTAAGGAAGTATGCAGAAATATAACTCAAGAATGCATATGCATTCACAAAGCTCAATAATGGACAAGCACTAAGGCATACAAGTAAGAAGTCCACAAGGGACAATACAAAAGCCTCTAAAAGGCTACACAAGTATGAAAAACAATGAAATATTTATCAGAGAGAGCCTTGAAAGGCATAAGGAATATAAGGGGAGAGGTATCAGATTTGATGAAGGGTCTTTACCGAGCTGCAAGCTGCACAACAACAAAAGAAGAAGAAGAAGAGGGAGAGACACAGAGAGAAAGATGCAGAAAGGCTGGGGCGGCTAAGCAGACCCACCGAGCCCTAATCGTCACATATATAAAGAAATTTACAATGGGTTTATATTACATAAATGCCATTAATGAAAATGAAAGAAACACATGCACATTAACAACATTGTCATGCGTATGGATCTGGATCCAGATCCATACACATGCTCTATTTTAACACCCTCCCTCAAGTTGTACATGGCCTTGGAGCATGTACAACTTGTTCTTCAACAGCCAAAATTGACGTCCTGTTAACCCCTTGGTAAACAAGTCTACCACTTGATCTTCTGTCCGAACATGACGTAGTTCTATCTCTTTTATCTCGACTTTCTGTCGTATAAAATGTTGATCAATCTCAATGTGCTTCATTCTGCTATGCTAAATTGGGTTACATGCAATATTTATTACGCTTTGATTATCGCATAGAAGAGATGATCGAATGATTGTCTCCCCAAGATCACTCAATAAGTGTCTAATCCATGTAACTTCTGCCGTGCCTGCAGCCATCGACCTGTATTCTACCTCTATACTCGATCGTGCCACTGCTTTTTGTTTTCTACTACTCCAAGACACTAAATTGTGTCCAATGTATACACAATATCTAGAGACGGATCGTCTCTCATCTGGATCACCTGCCCAATCTGCGTTTGTGTAAGTGATGAGTTCATGTCCTTGATGTAGGTTATCGTTCTTGCGATAAACTAGTCCGTCTCCTACAGTTCCTTTTTGATAACGTAGAATACGCTTTACGGCTTCCATATGACCTTCCGTTGGAGCATGCATAAACTAAGATACCTGATTGACAGCATAGACTATATCAGGTCTGGTAAAAGTCAAATACTGCAGCAACCCTACAAAACTTCTATATGTTGTAGGGTTGACACAAAGGTGGCCATCTTCAGAGCTCAACCTTTGATGTAATACACTCGGAGTGTTAACTGATTTGCAATTTGTCATCCCGACCCTTTCCAGAAGATCAAGAGTGTACTTTTGTTTTTGTTGCATGAGTGTCAATGTGTCTTTTTGTCGGTCAACCTCCACACCAAGGAAGTACCTCAACTCCCCTAAATCTTTCATCTTGAAAATTTTCATCAAAAACCGTTTTACTTCTTGCACATGATTGTCTAAACTCCCAGTGATCACAATATCATCAACATATATGAGAAGAAGTGTAACGATGTTTGACTTCTGGTAAATGAAGAGCGAGTGGTCCAGAGAGCATCTTCTAAAACCATAGCCTTGAATTTGCACAGAGAAACTTTCAAACCAAGAGCGAGACACTTGTTTCAACCCATATAGAGATTTTCTTAGCTTGCACACCCAGGCAGTAGGATCCTTCTCAGCATATCCAGGAGGTTGTTCCATATATACTTCCTCCTTTAAAACCCCATGCAAGAATGCATTTTTAACATCCATCTGGCAAAGCTTCCATCCTCGGTCTACTGCTAACGATATGATAACACAAATTGTGTCCATTTTGACTACCGGACTAAATGTTTCATCGTAATCTTCATCATATTGTTGCGTGAATCCCCGAGCAACAAGTCGCGCCTTATATCTGTCAATACTTCCTTCAGGCTTATATTTTGTTTTATAAACCCATTTTGAGCCAACTACATTCTTTCCTTCTGGTCGAGGTACTATTTCCCAAGTTTGGCACTCATGAAGAGCTTCTATTTCTTCATTCATAGCCTCAATCCAATGACGGGATTGAAGAACTTGATTAAAACAAGTGGGTTCATTCTGCTTTGTGAGCTGAGACATAAACAATTAAAAATCAAGGGAAAAGGTCTCATAACTTACCCATCGCTGAATAGGATGTCTGATGCGTGACGGCCTTTGAGCCGGATCACTAGGGGTGACTTCCACATTTCTCGGCCCTGTATTCTTGTCCCTTCTACTGTAAATCTGTCCAGAGAAGCGTTCAACTGAAGATGACTCAACATGCATTTGTGAGTCACTCGGCTCTCTACTCAAGTCAAAAGAAGGACAAGCTCCTTTATTGGCAAAAAGGTCCGCACTCATCCATGGATCATATACCTCTATTTCTCGACATAGAAACTGTTCGGAGTCATTGATCTGAAAATTCTGCTCATCAAAAACAACATTCCTGGAGGTCCTAATATGTTTCGTAGTAAAATCATAGCATCAATAGCCTTTGTATTCATCCGCATACCCAATAAATTTGCACTTAGCGGCCTTGTCTTGAAACTTATTTCGCAAAGATGAATCAATATGCACATAACATACACAGCCAAAGACACGCATCTCATCATATGAGGGATGCTGCCCAAATAAAGTATAATAAGGAGATTTCTGATCCAGCAGAGCCATAGGGAGACGATTTATGACATGAACAGATGTGTGAAAAGCTTCTGTCTAGAGACTAATGGGCACCTTGCTGTCATGTAACATACTCATTGCACTTTCAACAATATGTCGGTGTTTCCTCTCCGCGACCCCATTTTGTTGAGGGGTATGAGGGCAAGAAACCTGTCGACTTATTCCTTTATCCCGAATAAAAGCAATAAACTCGTTCGATGAATACTCTCTTCCACCATCACATTGCAAATGCATAATATCACAGGAAAACTTTGTTTTGACCATCGAATGGAATTCCCGAAATATTTGAAAAACTTCATGCTTATGTTTCAAAAAATATATCCAAGTATAGCGGGAATAAGAGTCAATAAATATAATGTAGTAACGACTGCCAGAGAGAGAAGGAATAGGGGATCTCAAATGGCTTTGAAGCTCTTTTATTAATAATATGAAAAGGAAGAACATGACTTTTGCAGAGTTCACAAGATGAACATTTTTTATTCTCTAAAGGGGAACATAAACTAGACTTCGAAAGAAGACCATCAGATACAAGATTTTCAATGAAACCTCGACTACAATGTCCCAAGCGACTGTGCCAGATATCTGGCTTATTACAATGAGATGAATCAAAAACTTCAAATGGACTAGAAGACAAAGACTCTGAAGGCGAAGATACTGAAGAAAGCTTGGACGGCTCTAACTGGAGAACTGGAGCTGAGGGAATCTCCTTGAAGGCGTACATGTTTCCTCGTCGCTCCCCTTCAGCGAACGTCTCCTTCGTTCTTAGATTCTTAATATAAACAGAGGAGGGAGTAAATTCGACTGAAGAATTCATATCGTCAACAAGTTTAGCCACAGAGACAATGTTCTTTTTAATATTAGGAGCAAGAAGGACATTTGACAAGTGAAGTGAGGACTTTGACATAGGAATATGTGCACTGCTGATATGACTAATGGAGTGAGAAGTTCCATCTCCCGTGAATATGCTACCTTTTTCAAGATAAGGCAATAAGTGAGATAACTTACCCGCATTACCCGTGACATGAGTGGCAGCACCAGAGTCAACATACCATTCTCCTTGTTCATTTTGCTTGATCAACATCTGTGACAACACGGATAGTAAAAGTTGTTGCACATCTGCAGATGGCGCTTTCGTGTCCACAGTGGTGGCTGACTTGTTCTCAATTTTGTTTATTTTACCTCTGTTCTGCAGATTAAACCAACAATCAGCTTTCACATGTCCTCTTTTGTTACATAAGAAGCAAGTGGGCACTCTCCTCTGATTCCCTGCATTAAAGGCACCCGAAATATTAGGTGTAGGCAAGATACCACGTCCTCCCTGCCCAAAACGTCCTCGGTCTCTGCCTCCTTGATTTCCTCCATTCCCTCGTCCGAAACCTACAGAAGTGTTCATAGCCAAAACTGAGTGAGAACGAGCTGATTCATTTCCTTCCGCCCTTTGTTTCATAATCATCTCATACTGGAGAAGTTTCGCCTGAAGATCGTCAAAGCTGGGAAAGTGGGGAAGACATGACAAAGCTGTGGTAAACATGTCAAAATCAGGGCCCAATCCATTAAGAAGTTGTTGTACTTTATCTTTATCTGAAATAGCGCTTCCAATAATAGTTAATTGATTAGTAATACTCTTCATGCGGCCTATGTATTCCATAACTGTCATTGAGCCTTTCTTTAAACTCTGAAACTCATTTTTCAAGTACATAACTCGAGCTTCAGATATCTGAGAGTATGTCTGAGAAAGCTTACTCCATAATTCTGCTGCAGTGCAATCATCTGAAAGAGTGGCCAACACTTCTTGAGAGAGTGTTGACGTAATATAAGCAATCAAGGATTGATCCCGCTTCCTCCAAGTTGTAAATTCTGAATTTTTAACAGATTTGGTAATTATGTCACCCTTCTCATTTTTGGTTTCCTGCAAAATGAGTCATGATGGCACAAAAACAGAACCATCCAGATGTTCATCGAGATCCTGACTCCGTATGAACGAAAGTATTTGTCTCTTCCATGTTAAGAAATTAGAATTGGTGAGTTTTTCTGTAACGAGTTGGTTTAAAAAGGTAGCAGAGGGACCGGAAGAAGTCGAGTAGGAATCCATATCAATGAAACAACGAATAAGAAGACGAGACAAGAGCTTCAATAGAATATGTACTTGCACAGTCAATGCCTTGAAGTCTGCCTATAGACGTTGCACAGAGAAGCACAAGACTGATTTTACTGTTGGTTTAAATGAAGCTTTAAATGAAAAAGGAAAGATTTATAATAGTGGATATGAAAATCACTATTACATAAGAGACAGCAATGTATAAAGGAATTAGATATGAACGATCAACCATACATAAAAGTAAAACAGCAATATGGAGAACAAAGAAACAAAACAGAGAAGGGAATAGGCAGAAATCAAAGAAAACGAAAAAAAAGAGGGATTGAGATTAGGGTTTGGAGAAAACCCAGATCTGATATAACCAGAATAAAAGGAATATCGATATCAGTTCATACGCACATCAATCAATCAGCTAAAATTTTTGTAGACAAATATAACGTGAAATAGTGAAACACGTTATTTCCCTTTTTTTTTTTTGCAAAACGTGAATAAAGCATAACTAAAAAGACATTTTGGTGAAGAAATAAGCACACAGATTTGGATTGGGTATGAGAATCAAGATCAAGAAAGTATCTTGATGTAAAAGGTCAGATCTGATGTTGGTAACACTCGACGCAGACTAAATCCAAAGACTAGGCAGACAGGAAGATATTTGTTTCAAAATATCAGGTCTGAGCCTGATAGAAACTGGTTAGAAAAATAGTGGATCTGAACCAAAACTATGGCAGATCTAACGACCCAACAGGGCAGAAACGAGAAAGGATCAGGCGAAGATGAGAGGGAGAAAAAGAAAAAGAAGTAGGGGAAACAAGAATGGAACTTACTTGAGCCTGGGCTCTGATACCATATCAGATTTGATGAAGGGTCTTTACCGAGCTGCAAGCTGCACAGCAACAGAAGAAGAAGAAGAGGGAGAGACACAGAGAGAAAGATGCAGAAAGGCTGGGGCGGCTAAGCACACCCACCGAGCCCTAATCGTCACATATATAAAGAAATTTACAATGGGTTTATATTACATAAATGCCATTAATGAAAATGAAAAAAACACATGCACATTAACAACATTGTCATGCTGGATCCAGATCCATATGCATGCTCTATTTTAACAAGAGGTCCCCTATTTATACAAAAAGTGGAGAGTGAGAGACCATTGGGGGCTCCCACATAGAGTTGTTGGGAGCGTTGGGGTCCCAACGACTCTATGGTGGGACCCCAATGTACTTCAAAAAGATAGAAAAAAAAGAAAATAAAAAATAAAAGATTATATTTAATTAAAGCAGTTAAATAAAAGAGTTGTTTATAGAAACAACTATGTGAAAAGACTAAAATACCCCTATCAGGTAATACAAAGAAATTATATATATATATACACACACATTTTTAACAGATGGTTGGTTGGAAAGGCGAAAAATGAAAATGAAAAAAAAAGGATTGGCCATTTTTCAATTGCCCACTGGTCAGAAAATGGTCGGGCTAGCACCATTTGACCAAGTCTGTGCTAACCGAGCCATTTCCAGCTGGTGGGCAGCTAGAAAATAGCCACTCTTCTGGAAAAGAAAAAAAAAGTAAGCTATCTAGACATTTCCAGCTGGTGACTGGCCAGAAAATGGCTGGACTAAGGTGGGTTGGAGGATTGTAGTGGAAGAGGGAGAGAGAAGAGTGGGGTCATGAGGAGGTAGAGGAAGTGGGGGATCATGAGGAGGTAATCTGATAAACTTCTGCTTGAAAAAATCATGGGTTGGGTTGTTTTTTGAAAAACTTGGTTTAAAACCAAGTTTTTCCATTGAAACCAAGTTTGGTGTCATTCAAATGGATCACCAAACCTGTTTTTTATATGAAAACCAGGTTAACACCCAAAAATTGGTTTTGGATGTCATCTATACACCCCTAGTTTTTTATAAACTGAGATTTTGACTAAATTCAAGTTCTAAACTAAGTTTACAACAGCCTATTTGTTTTTCCTGTTTGGATGATGAAACCCAGTTTTGAGTGGGCTTTTTCCCCTTCATTTGCTAGCCATCTATGGGCTGAAAAATGGTTGGATTGATACTGGCGCAGCTGGAAGGAGTAATCACAACCATTTTCCGGTCACTTTCAAGTTTCAACTGATGGATGGTTGTGAAATTCAAAAGGGTACAAAAAGACTACAAGATTTCGGTCATTTTCTGGCCAATTGTTGGCTAGAAAATGGCTAACAAATATAACACACAAAAAAAAAGAGCTTTCAGCCATCGGGACATACCAAAAAAGTTACAAAAAAGACTAAGATTTCATTTAGTTTCTAATTGGTCAGTAGCTAGAAAACGTTGAGGATGGTATCATTTGTGTCGAGTGGTATCATATAGCCCAATGGATTTCTGTCCATTGTCTATAAGGTAAAGTATTTAATCTGTTAGGATTTTATCTCGCTATTGATTTTTGAGTTTAATGCACACCCTTTCAGGAGCATGCCTCGTAGAAGGATTTGTAGTAACCATAACTTCACAATTTCTCTTTTCCTATGTAAAACAGTAAAACTGTATGAGCATTAATTGCTAGGAATTATTGAATCATAATATGCCAGGATCCACATTTCAACTTACTAATTTCTTAACAAATCTCAGTGGAGCCATCAAAATGTCGAGAAGGTTTGTTAGGTTTTTTCTCACAAACACTTCACAAGTATTGTGCTAACTAGAGGCAAAGTCTTGATTGCCAGTCTAACAAGTTTTCTACCACTTATAAACTTTGCTTGTACACTTCCAGGGAACAAGGAATGTTACAGGAATTGTTCTTGATATTGAAAAATCAATGTATTATACAAAGTGTTTTGATACAAAGGCTTTTACGGCAATGTCTGATCTCAGATTGCTTCATATCAAGTATGCCAATTTGGAAGGCGATTTTGTAAATTTTCCTAAGAAGCTAAAATGGTTGGTATGGCGTGGGTGTCCCTTTGGATCTTCTGCCACATGAATTTGGTCTTGAGCAAATCGTTGTTCTTGACCTAAGTGAGAGCAAGATCAGCTGCATGGGGAACACCATGCAGGGGTCAGGAACTGATCTACTAGGCACATCATTGCAAACCAAAAACAAGGTAAAGATACATAGAATGGATCCTTGCTTTATCTAGCACTTCAGATGCATGCACCTTACATGCTAAAAAGATTTTGAAAATGATTTTAGCAGGTCTTCTCTCTACTAAAAGTCCTTGATCTCAGCTGGTGTATAAATCTCGTTGTGTCTCCTGATTTTGCTTTTATGCCATGCTTGGTGAAATTAAAGCTTAGCAGGTGTCATGGCTTGGTTGAACTAGATGCATCTATTGGTAAACTCAAGGGCTTAGCTTGCTTGATGATGAAAGGATGTAGAGCACTGAAGGAATTGCCCAGTAGTATCACTCAACTGATTTCTCTTGTTATCCTTGACATTGGGGAATGTTCCAAGATTTCCAGTTTGCCCGAAGAGTTGGGGAACTTGGTATCTCTAAAAGAGCTCAATGTGTGTGGTACTGCAATCAAAAGAGTGCCAGACTCAGTTGGAGGTTTGATTGCTCTCCAGTCACTAGGAATTTCAGGATGCAAGTCCCTAGTTTCATTGCCCAACTCAGTTGGAAATGCAGAGAATTTGAAGTGCCTTCTTGTAGGCAGTGACATCATTGAAGAGCTCCCTTGCTCTATAGGATTATTGGAGAAACTGGAGAGGTTGGACATATATCGTTGCAAGCACCTTAGAACTTTGCCAGCCTCTGTGGGACGATTAGAAAATCTGCTTTATCTTGAGGTTGATGATTCCAGTGTTGTGGAACTGCCTGAAAGCATTGGAGGCCCCACAAAGCTGAGGGAACTAAGCATAATTCGCAGTACTGAGCTCATCAAGCTTCCATTGTGCATAAGCAGTGGTTGTCTTACTAGACTCGAGCGACTTGATTTAGATGAATGCTACAAGATTGAGTCTGTTCCTGAACTTCCTTCATGTCTAAAGACTCTCTTTGTGAAGGAATGCACTGCCTTAAAGACAGTTGCAGACATGTCAAACTTGAAGCATTTAAGGACCTTGGTGCTGAGGTCATGCCCAAAGCTCGTTGATGTTCCTGGCCTGAAAAATTTGAAGTCCTTAACACGCTTAAACCTGGATGGTTGTACCAGCCTCTGTGACAGTATCAGGAACACAATATCAAAGGTGATTACTCCATCTGTGTATGTGCATGTGTGTGTTTATTGTCTACATCAAGGTTACTGAAAACTCCACTCACATGTGGGAAACCTGTTTCCTGGAAAACTGTTTGCGAAACGGAAAGCCAACATTTTGGAAACTTGTGTGGGAAACTCTTGGGAAACATGTTTCTCATTGTGCAAAAAAACTGTTTTCCACCACTTTTGTAATCTATTTTCTTTGAATGTGAAACACATTTTGTGTTTTTCATTCATTCACTTTAATAAAAAATATGTTTTGTATAAAAACAGTTCATACACACACTGTGTGGATAAGTCTCTGGTGCAGATATGCATATGTTATCAATGAATTGAAATGAGCAATGTCTCATTGGTCGTGTTTCTTCAAGTGAATCTTACCTTACAGATATGATCAACTTTTGAATCACTGGAATCTGGTGTATGTGCAGGTTTTTTTGGTGATTCAAAAATCAATAACTGTAAATACAGCAAATTTTCATGACTTAAAAAAATGTATTTTGTTTTTAATTGGAAACACAGGATCCATGGGTCGATCTCCAAAAAATTGACCATGTTGAACACATATACAGGGTCACATTGAGCCTAAAAAGTCTTGTTTCCAATTTTAGTTTCCCTTCTTAGAAACCTTGGTCTACATATATAGATACTTCAAGACTCACGTTCATGCTTTTGGTACAGGATATCATACTTGAACAGCTAGAAGTGTTCAGTATATCTGCTGCTCAAAGTCATGAGAGAGATCTGGGCAAACAATTATCTTTTGCATTTCCCAGAGGGTCCACAAGAGAAGATTTCCTCATGGATAGCTTGAAGCTTGATGGAGAGTGGGAGGACAGTTGTGCATTCCTTTTGATCCAAGTCATGGTCGATAGTTGTGCAGTTTTTGAGACCACACGAGAGATTAATGCTGATGGAGAGGTTGAATTTGAAGATGAGGACGAGATACAGGAGCACCTTAAGGGTGATGGATGTAGGATGATACTGGTATCAACAGTATCTGATGCTTGCCAACTAACTAGGGGTGATGCCGGTCTCGGAACCAACTGGCACCTTGACCCATGAATTGGCAATAGGTGAACTAGATTCTTGGTTTGTTTAATACTGTGTTAGGCTGTTAGCCAATGAACCATTGCTTGACTTCAAGTTGGTTTTGAACCTCATAATTGTCGGAGGCATTTTATTGGTTAGGTGGTTGGCACTGGGTCAGCTGAAGCATCAACATTCAAATTGGTCTGAATCTGTGAGGGAACTAGCATTTAGTCCAATTGTAGAGCATCTGCAATATCTCCCAACTCAAAGTCCCGAATGAATCGTCATTTTTCTTGGTTTGCTTAGTAGCTGCTATTGTAATAGTTTTACCTTAGTGGGTCGGACAACTGAGATTGAACCAATGAGCTCGGAGGCATGCCTAAACACACTGTCTTTCAAGCGATAGTTGCTCCACTTAAGATTCAGTTTTTGATGCAATGGGTATTCGTGCAACTACGCTCTCAAGATATAACTGAGTTTTTACCTTCTCACGAATGTTCGGATTACGCCCTGGTGAGCTCAACTACCTCGTCACATTACCTTAAAACAACCGCTTGACTAGGGATGAATCGGATATGGATCTTAAGGTTGGATCTGAATTCTAACAGTAACTGAGTTGGTGTCCAAACATCAACTGAATATGAGTCTGCTCAGCTATCAAATTTAGATCTTGGATAGGGATCCAAACGCAACTAGATCTGAATTTTAGATAAGGATCCAAACTATAACGAATTTGGATATTAGGATTGGATCTCATATAGGAATTTGAATTTAAACTACAACTGGATTTGGATTTGAACCAGAGTTGGATTTGGGTTAAAGCAGATTTGGTTCTCTCTAAGAAGATTGGATTTCTACTTGAATTTGGGTCTAACTCAAGAGAGAGAAAAGCATTAAAATTAAATAGAGAAATCTCAATTCGAGAAAGAGAGTGAGAGGAGAGAGCAGTGAGAGATGAGAAATGAGGAGTTGGGTTTATATAGGCTCCCAACCTCCAAGCCCCATTAAAGGATCATAAAATAGACCAAAAGGTCCACCATAAAAGGTAAAATGCTCTTGCAGGTAAGGTCGAAAAACCTAGACAAAAATGGTATAGGTTGGGTTCAAATTGACCCTTAACCATCCCTATACAGGTCAAAGTCAAGGTCTAAGGATAAGGGCGTCAGATCTAGGAACGTTTGGGTCTTAAAGGCCATGCAAATTAGTTTGGATATTATCCAAATGGGATAAATGCATAGTATTGTAGCTTGATCAAGGGACATATATGAACTTGGGATTAAAACCGTTAAGTGCCAAAAAGGTCAAAGCCTAACCAGACCAAACCGAGCCGATCCAAATCTGGGTCTTTTTTTGAAACCTTAAACCTAAACCTTAACTCAAACCCAAATTCAAATATAAATCTAAATATAAATATATATTATTTGTGATCCAAGGTTTGTTCAAGCTCAAAATCTAATGCCCTTGAGGGTCATGCCCTCTAAGGCACCATCCTCCTATATAAGGACAAAAAAAGTTTCTACAACTTTCAATATGGGACTAAACTTTTGTAGGAAACCCTACACCCATATACTTAGAGAAAAATGAAAAGATAGAAGATATACTTGGATAGTTTTGAGTAAAAAAATCAACAATCTCTCGCATGGATCAAAACTATAAGAATATGGCTAAAACGGTTGTTCGCAAAGATTCAATGCATAAGTAAAAGTACCTTTTGAGTTTAAACCTCCACGTTAGTATTACTTAGCCTTAGTCAGTCTGAGATCTCAATAGCGTCAGTTTTGAATTGAGAATCCTAATTAACCTTTTAGAAATTATTACACACACTTTCACTTCAGATGGTCATAGTGTGTCTACCAATATATAGAAGTCACACGTTAAAGGTCTTTTGTCGTATCCTAGTTTTATGAGTCCTCTAGAGACAAAATCCAAGTCCCATAGAAGGCAACCCCTACATTCACACTTACGTAGATAAGTCTATCAAGAGTGTAAACATGTTTGAAACACCTCAGCCATAATGCCTATGGATCTTATTAAGAGTTCAATTCGAACTCAACCTTCTTACATAGATTTTGAGCACTTGACATCAGGAATGAAAAAATTATTAAGTGCTCAATCCAATCACTCAGAGATTTATTCTTTTCATTGAACCACTCAACATGGTTTGTCCCTTATCATGTGGTTGGGTTTTCATTCATGGTAATTGATTTTATAGACTTTAACCTCATTCTCCTTGATGTCTTAAATATGATATTTCGAGAAAGTTTATTTGTCAACAGATTCACTAAGTTTTGACAAAATTTCACATATTCAATTGAGATTACTCTTTGCTTGGGTTATTCATATAATTGTGCTTTAGACTGATATGTCTAGATTTTCTATCATAAATATTACTTCTCGTTTTGTATATAGTTGCTCGACTATCACAACGCATAGCTATCGGGGGTACTAACTTATCTCCTAATAGTATCTCCATTATGATATTCTTTAGCGACTCAACTTTCATACTAGCTGATGCTAGTGCTATCAACTATGCTTTCATTGTAGAATGAGTTATTACAGATTGCTTCTTGGATCTTCAAGCAATTGCTTCAGTTCTAAGGGTAAATATCCAACCACTTGTATATAATAACTCAATGAAATTAGAATTTTAGTTTGCATCATTGTACCTTTCAAGTACAACGACTTCTTTTTTATAGAATATTTCATATTCTAGAGTTCTTCTCAAGTACTTCAAGACTCGATATATAGCATCTCAATGCTCTTGTTTTGGATTACTTGTATATGAGCTCAACTTGCTCATGCTAAAAGCTATCTTTGGTCTAGTTTCATTTATAACATATATGAGACTGTCAATAATACTTGCAAACTTTAATTGGGATATACTTCTTTCAGTGTTAATCGATAGCTTAACACTATGATCAATCAAAGTAGCAACAAGCTTGCAATCATGATGATTATATTTTCTTAATATTTTTTCAATGTAGTGAGATTGAGTTAAAGCATAACCACTTTTGTGTCTAATCAGTTTAATATCAAGTATAACATCAGCTAATCTCATGTCTTTCATGTCAAATTTAAATAAAAGAAAATTTTTGATATTATTTATGCATTCTACATTATTACTTATGATTAACATATCATTCACATAGGGATAAATAATTATAACACAACTATCTTCTACTTTGCTATATATTCATTTATCAAAGTCATAAATTCTAAAACCATATGAAATAATTACTTCATCAAATTTCTCATGTAATTATTTAGGTGATTGTTTTAAACCATACAATGACCTTAATAGTTTGCAATTTTTTTTCTTGACCTGGTGCAATATAACCTTTAGGTTGTTTTATTTAAATTTTTTCTTCTAAGACATTATTCAAAAAAGCAGTTTTAACATCCATTTGATGAATTTTAAATTTATAAATTGATACTAAAGCAATCATAGTTCTAATAGATGCAATCATTCTTACATGAGTATGTGTGTCAAAATAATCAAGTTCAGGTTTTTGTTTGAAACCTTTAGCTACTGGTCTAGCTTTAAATTTTTCAATAGAGCCATCAGTTCTAAGTTTTCTTTTGAAAATCCATTTGCATCCCAAAGGTTTAAAACCATAGGATATGACATAAACTAAGCAATGCATCAGCCCATATGTTATAATCTATAACCGAACTAATAAACATTGAATTAACCATGTCAATTAGAGTCTCATTTTTACGTTCAGTTATACCATTATGTTGAGGAGTATATGGATCAATATTTTGTCTATATATTTTATGAATTTCACAAAATTCAATAAACTCATTTGAAAGATATTCACCACCTCTATTAAATCTAAAAGTCTTTATTTTACAATTATTAAGGTTTTCAACTTCTGTTTTGAAAATCTTAAAATTTTCAAATGATTCATCTTTTGTTTTTATGAAATAGACAAGCATATTTTGTGAAATCATCAATAAAGGTTATAAAATAATTGTTACCCCCACGAGTTGGAGTATTTTTCAAATCACATATCACATACATCACTGTGTATTAAATCTAATAATTTAGAAGTTCTTTCAACACTCTGAAATGAATTTTTTGCAAACTTTGCTTTAATACAAATATCACATTTTCTATGATGTTCAGTTTTGCATTTAAGAATCAGTCCTAAGTTACCCATGATTCTCAAAAGTTTATAATTTATATTTTAGAATTTGGCATGTCATAAATCATATGAGTCAAGCATATAAATAGAAGAAGAATCAATTTTATTACTCAAATTGAGTTTGAACAACTCATTGGTGGCATAACCTTTGCCTACAAACTTGTGGTTCTTCGATATTATAATATTGTTGGATTCCATTATAACTTTGTAATCATGAGTTGTAAGCAGATAGGCAGATACAAGATTTTTTGTGACGATAGGTACGTAATATATATTTTTGAGAGTTAAATATTTATCGAAAGTGAAGTAAAGTTTCACACTCTCTTTTTCATGAACCTTAGCTTCATGTTTATCACCCATATAGATCATATAGTCTTTCCTCACAGTTTCGTATGTTTTGAATATATGTCTATCATTACATCAATGGATCATTGATCCAGAATCCATGTACCACTATTTATCCAAATTAATCATAAATATCTCACTAACTGGAGCCATTAGGTCATCGTTGAGTTTACTAGCTTTATTGCCTTAGAATTTCTTCCTGTGTCGGCATTTTCTCGTATAGTGACCCGGTTTTTCACAAGTACAGTAGTAATAAGTCTTCCTTTTTTTAGTATCGAATTTGGACTTCTTGTTTTTGTTCTTAAGTCTGGGTTTGAATTTTGGTTTACGTTCAACCATGTTTACGTTAGCATGAACTTCTTTTATATCATATTTCTTATCTCGAGATCGAGCTTCCTTCTCGATTCTAAGATGTTTTGATTCATTTTGATAGTTTTTTTAAGATGAGGGCAATCTCCCAATGATTGCAACCACCTAGAATGATTCATCAAGGTTCATACCCTCAAACTTGATCTGATTAGCCAAGATTTGCATCTCATAGACTTGAGATAGCAGTGACTTATCAACGAAGAATTTGAAATCTATATACTTATTAACTAAAAACTTACAATTTCCTGCATCCTCTATTTTATACTTACTTTCAAGGGCTTCCCACAACTTCTAACAGTAACTAGGTTGGGATTTAAACATCAACTGAATATGGGTCTGATCAGCAACCAGATCTAGATCTTGGATAGGGATCCAAATACAATTAGATCTAGATAGAGATCCAAGCTATAACAAAGTTGAGTCGTAGAATTGGATATGCTCTGAGAATCTGAATCTGAACTACAACTAGATTTGGATCCAAACCATAATTGGATCTGGATCTGAACTGGGGCTGGATCTGGGCTAAAGCAGATATGGATCTCTCTAAGAAGATCGGATCTCTACTTGAATTTAGGTAAACCCAGGAGAGAGAAAAGCACTAAATTACAAAGAGAGAATCGTTCAAGTGCCAAAAATGTCAAAGTCATACCAGATCGAACTGAGTCAAGCCGAGCCGTGTTCGAAACCCCAACCCCAAATCTATATTATTTGTGATCCAAGATTCCTGAATAGTCCTCCGTGGGCACGTACGCCACTTTTGCAACCATGAGGAAAATGAGTATCTTGTGTTGCTATTGTTTGAAATTGGTGCCATCGAACTCAGACAACTTGGGCAGTTTCTGGTTTTTAACCTTCACAATCGTCATTTGCAGATTTATCGCTTGAAAATTATTGTAATAGTTTTACCTTAGTGGGCCAGTCAATTGAGATTGAACCAGTAAGCTCGGAGGCAAGCATAAATGCATTGTCTTTCAAGCCATAGTTGTCCCACTTAGGATCAAATTCTCGATGCAGTGGGTATTCATGCAACTATGCTCTTAGGATACAATCAAGTTTTTGCCTTCTCATGAATGATCGGACTACGCCCTGCATTGGGTGAGCCAATAACCTCGACACGGACTACCTTGAAACAACCTCTTGATTAGGGTTGAATCATGTATGAATCTTGAGTTTGGATATGAATTCTAACAGTAATTGGGTCAAGATCCAAACATCAATTGGATATGGGTCTGATCAACAACTGGATCTGGATTATGAATAGAGATCCAAGTGCAATCGAATCTGGATAAGGATCCAAACTATAATGGAGCTAGATCTTAGGATTGGATCTGATCTGAAAATCTATATCTGAACTGCAACTAGATCTAGATTCGAACCAAGATTGGATCTGGGCTAAAGTAGATCTGGATCTCTCTAAGAAGATCAAATCTCTACTTAAATTTTGGTCTAACCCAGGAAAGAGAAAAGCACCCAAATTAGAGAGAAAGAGAGAGAACCGTCAAAGTACCAAAAAGTTCAAAGCCAGACCAAACTGAGCTGGGTCCAAAACCCCAACCCTAAATCCAAATCTATATTGATTGTGATCCAAGATCCAAGGTTTATTTAAGACCAAAATTTAAATCCTTAAGGGCCATGCCATCTAAGGCACCACCCTCCTTTATACGGACAAAAAAAGTTCTTGCAACTTTCAATATGGGACTAAACTTTTGTAAGAAACCCTACAGGAGAAAAATGAAAAGATAAAGGATATAATTAGGTAGTTTTGAGCCAAAAACCAACAGCTCCATCTTGCTTCCTTAACTGAGCTCTGCTAGTTTATGATGTTTTTTCTCCTCGCTTCATTCAATGCTTTCGCATCCACCCTCCCTTCACTACCATTATTTTTTTCTGTTTCTTTTCTTTGAAGATGCATGCCTTTGGTTGCAGTTAGTAAGACAAGAAGAGCTTTCTTTTATCGTGCACAGCTAGCAAGAAACGCACAAGCAAGAACAACCAACATGGCACTGATGAAGCTAATACAAAGGGTTGGTGTAGGCCCTAAGAGCCCATTTGGTTGTGGCTTTGGATTCATCTAGTTCATGGAATATAGAAAAAGCTAATACATTTCACTTTATGTTCCAGTGATTGGGATTTGAACTCAACCTAGTGTTGCTAGAGTAATTACAACAGAGAAAGCCTTGGCTATAGAAGATGACAGAATCCATTACAGACTCTTGGTGGCATTTTTTACAGGCACTCCCATATCCACAAAGGTTGGACTTGGAAGGAACAAGAATAGCCGTTGGATCAGGGATGATCCCATGGCTTTGGGGTGGTACCACAATAATATGGCGGTACTGAACCACCGTATATTCTCCAATTATATATATATATATATATATATATATATATATATATATATATATATATATATATATATATATATATATATATATATATATATATATATATACACTGGAAATATGAAAGCTACTGTGTGAACAGAGATTCTCATTTTTTAAAATTCTTTTCACTTAAATATGACCATACAGGTGTGATCTACATGCTTGATTTTATCAGAACCAGATTTTGAATCATTCAATTATGAGGCATAAGCAGGATTTTTTAAGGCTTGAAATTCAACGGTTCAAAATTTTCATAAATATTCAAGCATCTAATTTTTTGTTGTTGAAAATACATGATTCAGTAGACGATTCCTAGCAAATTCACCATGCTGAACACATCTGCATGTTGGATTTGCGAAAACAAAAATGCCAGAAATGCCTAGTTCACACTGTAGTTTTCATATATATATATATATATATATATATATATATATATATAGAGAGAGAGAGAGAGAGAGAGAGAGAGAGAGAGAGAGAGATTAGTCTATCCACCCAAAATTGAATATGGTTTCGATATAGATCATATTGATTTTTTATGTTCATTTTATTTTTTTTAGAGAATTTTATGTTGGCTTTAATATTGTATGTTTGTAAATCAAACCCTAGAAATGTGATCTCTATAATTTATTTAGTAGAAAACATCTATTCTGTGAAAAAAAATTATGTTAAGATAGGCGTTTAAAAGAATCTAAAAATCAATGGTTTGCATTCCACTGAAACTTTGCCAAAGAAAATTGAAAATTTAAGTAGGACAGGGAAATCTAAAACCAAATCCAGCAGTTTATATTTGGTTTGGATCTAGGTAAACCAAATCCAACATAATAGTTGCACATCGGACTCAAATTAAAACCAAAGCCAATATTTTATATCCGGTCTAGATCTAGGTAAACCAAATCCAACATAATAGTCATAATATTTGCACATGGAACTCATACCATAACTATATCCAACAATTTATATTTTATTTGGATCTAGCTAAAGTAAGTCCAACATAATATTCAGACATAGGACTCGTATCAGTGCCAAATGATCATGCATAAGTTTTGCATTTTATTCATACTATTTTATGCATGATTCGTTGAAAAATCGCATTAAAAATCCATTCTTATCATTATTTTTGAGAAATCGCTTTAAAATTGAAAATATCATAAAATCATCAATTTGAAAGCTTGCCCTGCATTTTTCAGTGTTTTACCTCGTTTAGAATTTTTTAACTTGTAGTTTAATTAGATTAAGAGTTAATTAATTAATTTTAGTTAGTTTAGAAGTTTACTTTTTGAAAACACATTTTCTAGAGGAGACCTCCTTTGAAAATTTTTAAAACTATCCAGACTTTCATAGAAATCGTGTAAACCTAATATTTTTAATATAAATAGTATATTTTCAGCATGATCACACATTTTTTTCTCTTGAGATCTGCGCCCCCCTTCTCTCTCCTCTCTACCTCTTCTTCCTCCTCTTTTTCCCTTTTCTCTTCTCAAGCCGGATTTCTTTCCTCTTTCTTCTTCTTTCTCGTCCTTGCTTCTAAACCTCGTCGTCGTTTGTTCTTCTTGCCCCCATCATCACATAAAGCGAAGCTGCGTATGATTGCAACGGAGAAGCCATCTTCTTCTTCTCAACCCATTCGTCGATGGTAAGCCGCAAGGTAAACCTCTTTTCCCCATCTCCGTAGTATTTAGAATCATTGCATGCATTAGATTTAATTTTCTGCATCTTTATCACATGGCGTAAAATCTGATTTCTTTTGTTGGTTATGTTTTTTCATCTTAAGAATAGTTTATAGGCATTGTAGAAAGTAGTTCTATTGCATTTTTTTTACATGATCGTGTTTTCATTGGTTATTTAGGTAGCATAGATTAAAAATATAATTTTGTTTGATAGAGTTAATGTATAAATTTTTTATTATTATTATTTCTTAGTCTGAAATAATAATAATAAAAAGGATTGGAGGAAAAGGATTCATGTGGAAGACCCAAAATGAATTTCTTTTTTGGTTCATATCGCTGACCCCAATTGTTTTGGGATGAAGGCGTAGTTGTTGTTGTTGTTGTTGTTGTATTATTTCTTAGTCTGAAGGACTTGTTGTTGTATTATTTCTTAGTCTCTTTTGGTTGTCGAGTTCACGCACGCACGGATAAAGCATCACCCGATTCTTGGATCTGTGTAACGCTGGAACCATGTGCACTAGTGCAGATTGGCCACGAAACATTTCTTAAGCACACAACCTGTGCAAATTACAAACCTTTTTCTTTCGCTCAGCAAGCAAACGGAACAGCGTTTCACGCTGTTAATTAATTGTTTAACAGTTAACGTCAAACACGTTACTGACGTGTTTGATATTGTTTCGAGAATCAGCGTGAAACGCTGCTTCAACCGGCCCACTTCAACGTCAATACCTGGGTTAAGTTCAGCAATAATTTCTTTTGATAAAAAATGCATGTCATGGTGATTGCTGGACGAGTTTAGACCAGATGACGGTGAGTTGCGAGACAAACAGATTGTGCGTGAACCGGTTTCATGATGGGTTGTGCTTTTCGGCCAACAAAAACTTTTTAGATGCATGCGATTTTGTAGTTTAATTTTTTTCATACTTCAGCATTAGTTTAAATCTAGAACCTGTAGTTTTTTTTTAGGAAGTCGTTTAATTAAATAGTAGTGCTGAAGTTGTTTTAAGTAATTAGTGATACAAGCATTAGGTAATTTGTTTCATAATCGTGGGTAGTTAGATAGCCTGTAGTTAATTAGATCATTGCTTGATTAGTTTATAGATTGATACCTTTACACATTTTATTGTTTCAGATTTAGTTAGTTTCAATTTGTTATTAGTTGTTACATTTATTTGTCTTTCGGTTAATAGTTAGTTTTACTATTTTGTCTTTTAGTGTAATGGTTAGTTAAGTATTTCATGTTAGTTTATTTTATATTTTTATGATCTTTAGCTCAAACTAACCTTGAATTTTTTGTGTTTTGACTTTTTATTTTTGCAGAAAAATGGTTGATTGTGCGGTGAACCCTCAAAAGTACCCTCGAAGAGCCCTTTGAGGTACTAAAAAGGTCTTCTCAAAAGGCCCCTCAGAGCTCTTCAAGGAGCCTTAAAGAAATAAAAAAACCGAAAAAAGATATTTAAGAGACAAGAAGCTTAAGCACTGAAGACTTTTTCTCTTTCTTTTAGAATAAAATTTTTATATTTTTTATTAATTTGCAGTCTGTAATAAAACAATTTATTTATTTATTATAAGCCCTTTATATAGCGGAACACACTCTTTTATTTATTTAATTAATTAATTAATTTTTATTCTTAAGGCTACAAAAGTAGTTTTGTGTGAGGTACAAAAATACTTATCCTGTTTCATGAGTTTGACACGAACTTCACCACTAATGTGAACCGGTTTTTATGATTTAATGCACAATTTGCACAAACATTTTTATTGAAAATATATCTCAAAAATACTCTATTGAAGATGCCATCACCAAATCCAACATAGTAGTCAAACATGAGCTCATGTCAAACTAGAATTGGATTCAGATTCAGGCTCAATCATAAGACCTATACTACATTCATGTATGACTTGGGCAATACCAAATTTACATTTGTATATGATTTGGTGAGGTCTTGTTGAACTCTAAGTCAGACTTAGATTTAGAAGCAAGAATGCTGGAACCAAGCCTAGACCATTTACATCAAATGGGCTTGTTTGGTCAAACCTTTGATATCCAAATCTGTCACTTTATTTTGGATACAAATTGTAAGTCATACTTTATATCCATATTACAAAAAAGTTGTTTTCCAAACAAGATCAAAGAATCATGTGGAGTTGCAAGCCAAATCCTCGAGGGAATAACTGGTATTTCCAAACAATCATGGAAGTTGATATTTTCCTTCAAATGCACTTGCAATGGATTCCAGTAGCTGTATACTCCCTCAACTACCTTTGAAACTCTCCACATGCCTCCTCCCAAACACAGCCTTATTTATCTTTATTTAAAATTCAGATGCTTTAAGAATTAGTCTAAGCAAAATGATTGCCATCGACATAATTCCCATGATCTGTGCTGCCATTTGCAAAAATTCGAAGTTACAAATTCCAAGAAACACCCCAACTTGTTTGTATTTTCATGAGACCACCTCGTCATTGCACACTATGTCAAAGGATAGGATCCTTTTTTAATGAAAGAAGGGGGCTGGAAACTAGAACAGATACAAAACAAGACAGTTAATGATCAAAATACATGTCTGAATTGAGAAGCATTAACAGTCAACCAGAAAGGGAACCATTGAGTTCACCTGATATCTAACTCTAAAAGATTCACCACCTAATTGAGAAAGAGCAAGAAAACTCAGTCTTCCTTATATAGAAACTTTGCTCTGAGCTCAGCTGCATCTACTTCCACAAAATGGTCCTCTGGCTTCCAGTAGTCGGAGACGGTCCCTCATCCAGTAGACTTGCTTCTTCTGCAGCTGGTTGGGTTTATAGTTAACAAGTTGAGATAGTGAAGAGCTTGCTGCAAGACTCACAGGCTTTACACCTCCCAATGCTGAGACTGCATATGTTTGCCGGCTGCAAATGAGAGCACGAGTAGACTTGTGAATGAGAGAGAGAGAGAGAGAGAGAAGAACATTTAGCATTCAACATTACCAAAATACATCCAACCGAATATTGGATGAGAGAGGAACATAAGATCAAGACAGCCACCATCTAGATGGTGACTGTGCACAGTTCAGAGTACAAGTAGATCCAAACCCCCGTCTCTACTATGTAATTTAAGAGTCAGATACACATCAAACATAACCCGCTGACGTAGCCTTCCAAAATTGAATTTGATGCCCCTGAAAAAGATATTGTTTCTTTCGGTCCATATAACCCACCATACTGAAAACAACCATACCCGCCACAATAATCTCCCTTTTTTTTATTTCGTAAACTCATGGGACCAAACAAGAGGTCCCGAATAACAGAACTCGAATGCGTTTGAACCGGCGGTGCACCCCAAGTTTGAAAGAATAGGTCTAATACTACCGGGCAAAACCAAAATAGGTGAGTCGTGTCCTCTACCGCCTTCTCGCAAAGAACACACATGCTTGGAAACTGAAGCCCCCGTTTCCTGACATTAATCTGGGTTTGAACACGATCCAGAGCCACTAACCACGCCAATGCCTTTGCCCTTGGAGCGGGCCCCTTACCCCATATACAATCAAAGGAAAACCAATCCATCCCGGATGGCAACAAGGAATAGTAAACTTGCTTAATTGAGAACCTATCTCCGCTCGCCATGGCCCAATGAAGCCACGGGCGGCCATGGCCAGGCCTAAGATCCCTGTCACTGAAGGAGCGAAGTGTTTTCCGGTACTCCAACCAGATGGACGAATGACACACTGAACTGGGCGTCGAAAGAAGGGAGTCAGGTAAACTACCATATTTTTCCCTAACAAACGTAGCCCAAGAAGATGGAGATGTGGAAGCGACCCAAGCCCACTTCAAGACTAACACGATGCTCCTCTTTCTCAGAGCCGGAATCTCCAAGCTGCCTCGCTGCTTCGGGAGAACGATCTGCTGCAAAGAAACAAGTGGGTACTTTTTTTGAGACGCATTCCCAGACCAAAGAAAGTGTGAAAGCAAATGGTTAATCGTTTGTTCTACTGTCGTCGGTATAATGGACATGCTCATACGAAAATCTGGTAATTTGGCCAAAACATAGCGAATGAGCGTCAATCGTCCCGCAAAGGATAAATATCGGGCCTTCCAAGACTGCAATCTCCCTTGCACCCGCTCTATAGTAGACGTCCAAGACGAAGTTCTCGACGTCTGCAGTGAGTGCAATGATAGACCCAAGAAATTAACAGGAAGGTCGGATATCGGGTAGTTGAAGATCCTTGCAGCAGCCGATTGGAGGAGAGGGTCAGCATTGAGTAAGACCAGAGCGCACTTGCTCTCGTTCAGGCGAAGGCCAGAAATTGCAGCGAATATTTTAATAATGAAGCACAACCTAGACATTTGATTAACATTCGCATGACCAAATATTAAAGTATCATCTGCATATTGAATTGTGTGACCAACAAAACTAGGAATGCCCAACGGATTCAAGAAGCCTGTTTGTTTTGCCCTTTTCATGAGAATAGGTAAACCCTCTGCCGCGATATTAAAAAGGATGGGGGCTAGGGGACAACCCTGTCGCACGCCTCTAGCCAACTTGAATTTTTTCCCTCTCATTCCGTTGATGCACACCGACAACACTGATTTCGTGACCAGCTCCTTTACCCATGCAATAAACCGGTTGCCGAACCCCATATTTGTTAGAGGTTCAAACAAAAAATCTCATGCCACACTATCATAAGCCTTGTGAAAATCCAATTTTAACAAGAAGTACGGTGCTCCAGTCGACTGTAAAGAGTGAAGAAGCTCAGTTGCACAAATAAATGACCCTTGCACACTTCGACTTGGAATAAAATCCCCCTGATTCGGAGAGACAAGTTGATCAATGACAGCGCGCAATCGGTTAGCCAACACCTTAGATATAATGCGATACAGAGCAGCCATCACTGAAATCGGCCTGAAGTTGGATATGTCTGACACCCCTTGCCTTTTAGGAATCAAAGAAATGACTGCCACATGGTATGGTTTAGGCAGCCTGGCATTACGATAAAATTCATCGAACAACTGGACCAGGTCGGCTTTAACAATTGGCCAAAAAGCTTTGAAGAAGTCTACGTGAAAACCATCAATGCTTGGGGCCTTCCATCCTGAGAGGCTGCTAATAGCATCTGAAATCTCAGCTTCGGTGAATCTAGACTGCAGAGGAACAGATTGGTTTGCCGCCAACCGCTTATACCCCATATCGCCGATGACCCCCCCAACGCCTACGTCAGTCGAATACAGCCTTGAGAAATAAGAAGTAATAGCTGGCAGGCAATTATGCTGATCAAACTGGCATCCATCGATCTCGATCGAGAGGAACCTGTTCTTTCTGTACTTATTTGATGCATTCATATGAAAAAATCGTGTATTATCATCACCATTTGCCAACCATACAACTCTGGCCCTCAATTTCCATCTAAGCTCATCTCGCGCTCTCCATTCTGCAACGAGGGCAGAGAGGGCAATGATACGCTCCTGTAATTGAAGCACTTGACCCTCCGGCACACCAACAAGATTGACCTGACGTTGGGCCAAGGAGGAGAGCTCAGCTTCCCACTGACCGATGAACCTAAACTTGTTCAGGTTGTTAACGCTGAGCCATTCCTTAATACGATGCCGAAGACGAAGAAGCTTTGCATGGATGCGAATGGCCACCCAAGATCCTGAAACCGGTTGAGCCCACGATTGACCAACCAGCTGCTGAAAGTCTGGCACACGAACCCACCATTCCTCAAAGGAGAACCTGCGACACGCTTTAAAGCCTGCGCCCCAAGAAACAATTAGTTGTCCATGATCGGACATGGTCCGCGGCATCAGGCAGGCAGTGACATCTGGTACTGCGTGAAATAGATCTGGCGAGAGAAAAACACGATCTAGTATCCGTAAGCAAGGGCGAGACCTCATATTTGACCACGAGAATTGCTCCCCCACATGAAGTACCGAGTACAGCTGGTTCCGCTGAACAAACTCCTGAAACCCCATAATAGAGGAGTTGAGAAGAATCGGTAGATTAGAATCCTGCGTAGACAATAGGCAATTGAAATCTTCTCCTAAGCACTGAAGAGCTCCAAAGGTAACCAAAACTCGGTCCAATTCAGCCCAGAAAGTTGGTCGCGAGGACGACACAACAGGACCATACACAAAGGTGAAGACGACATCTTGTAGCGACGGCAACACGTTTGCACAAATAGAGATGAAATAGAGACCAATATCCACTATTGTCGCCTTAAGAGAAGCTTTCCAAAGAAGCAAGATGCCTCCAGCAAACCCAACGACCGGTTTAAAAGCATATGCTGCACCTCTCCATAAGTAAGACGCCACTGATAACGAAATATCTTCCATTTTGGTTTCACAAATTACAACGATGTCCGGACTTTCATATCTAATCCAGTTTGCTAAAAACAATCGCTTACGAGAGCAATTCATGCCCCTAATATTCCAAATACACATCTTCATGATAAGAAATCAGGGAGCACCCTAGTGCGCCTTTGCCTAACTGAGCGTCGCACTGAGCTTGATCCATCTTCTTGAAATTGGGCTTGCGAACGGGCCAATGATTTCGCTCTACGAAGGTTATTTGCAACCCTGTCCGCCGATTGTACTCGAGGAACAATCTGCTGCTGGATCGAAGAAAGCTGCCCGAGTGAAATCTGCACTCCTAATGCCCGCGCAGCCTCGGCGAAGGACATACCCCAAATGACGAACCTGTCCTCGACCCCTTGTGCCCCACACTCTGAACGAAACAAATCTGGGCAAGGTTGTGGATGCACAGGTTGCGAGCAAGAGACCTCTGAGACCCCCTGAACAGGTGCTCCGAGAACCTCCACGGGACAACCCCCGTCTTGATCGGGCAGGCAGTCCGTTGAACACAGAAATTGAGTTGGTTGCGACATGCAAGGAGAAATCGAGACCACGCTGCTAAAACCAAAATAATACATCGGGGTAGACCCCATGCAAACCAGGATGCCTTTATGGGGTAGGAATCTCGACAAGATACGACCGGTAGAATCGGTAGAACAAAAGATTCCACGATCCTCAAAAAAAGAACGATCCCTGGATCCATCATGGTTGATAGATGCAGCACACCTCTCGAAAGCAAGATTGTGCTGGCGACTCAATAATCGAGGAGGCAAACCAGATGAACGTACGATGGATGTACAAACAGAGCCCAAAAGTTTCTCCATGCAAGTTGACTCACACTCCATCCCGAGAACAGACGTTCTCATTAACTCGTTAGGGCGAATGTGACAGCTAGCCGACTGATAAGGACGCTTCTCGATGGCTGCTCCGATATACGAGCGAAAGAACTGCGGTGAACGATCAGCCTTGCGGAACGAACATACGACATCAGAAATCTTCAACGGGACCCAGAGCGATCCGATCTTAACCGCCGAAAATGGAGAGGTGCCTGCCTCCAAAGCACACACTTGCGCCACATCACAGAAAGATACACCAGGTTTACAAGTAGCAGGTACCCGTTGCCTGGCCTGTGGTAAAGTTTTCGACATACGAGACTCACCGGCTAGACAAACAATACGTCGAATTCTCGAACTATCTAAGCCACACCTATGACAAAAAACTCTCGAACGAAAATTGCGATTGGAACGCACATTACACCACCAGTCTCCCGGCTTTGCCCGGCCCACATCGGCCCGTCGCCTAAGGTTACAGCAAGATGGTTGCCACGTCGGCCTAACCAACTTCCACCCCTCTAGTACATCCTTGTTAGAGCACGGTCGAAAAAAAGGAGCACTGAGCGACCCCTGAATCCCATTGTCTTCAAGAGCTTCTCTGCGAAGGGACTTAACAAACCCCCGAACGTCAGCTAAATCAAACGCTCGTCGACGCACGCCGCGGACCAGGAACCCAGCTAATGATGTGAAGAATCCCTGAGACAACCTAAAAGGGACCCTAACGGGAGCCCCCCACTTACGGAGCGACACCGCCAAGGCCCAAGCATTAATCCCATCCGCCAACTCTCGGAGAGCCTCTCTGTTGCGAGAAACCGAACGACGACACGAGATACTCCAAAAATGATCGTGCCCCCATGACTTGTCTCTCATCCTCAGCAAAAAGAGAGAGAGAGAGAGACTTACCGTCTCCTTCAACGAGACCTTTGCAAGGAAGGTGGAAGGCCAATCTGAAGGCTGGAGACGCGAAACTGCTCCTCCAGGACTGGAACGGGGAGTTCAGCTAGGCTGCGTGTGCGTGGGCTATCTCTGATCTCAGCGACAACCCGTATAGTTTGGGGAGTGCAGACTATGTAGAACGCGGGAGGGACTCAGTTGGCTAAGCTCTGCCACAGATAGTAGGGGCTGTCGCAGATGACTACCGTTGGGGGGCCAACATTGGAGTTCATTATGTTCATGTAACTGAAAGATGTGGGTCATTTTGTTCATGGAACTGAAAGCATAAAGATTTTATAAAACATGTCATGGTTCCAAACGATGCGTATCAGTTCTAGAATATTGATTCCACATCTTCATATAATTCCCCCAACATAAGAGATTCTCATTTGCACATAATGGGCTTTCCAACTCTAGGAGACAAACACGCTGTTGGAACTCAATCCTGCTCCCAACTGTATGGTTCAAAGCAGTATACTAGCTCGCAACTTTATTCTTAATTTTATTTTGATGACAATAATAGTAGGGGTGTCAATGGGTCGGGTTTGACCCAGACTCAACCCGTACCAAACTCTATATGGTCAAGGTTTGGTGATAAATAAGAAGGTCCGATTAGAATTTAGGTCAGACTTAAAGAGTCCCATTAATATATGGAGCCAGGTATGGTTTGTGAAATTTCATACCAAACCTGGCCCGACTTGAGTTCCAACTAAGATCCACAATCTTTCGATGTAACAAAGATAAAAAATGTTATTTTACCAGTTATGTTCTCGATCTGGTTCATGTAATCTTTATAGAATCCAGATATGGTTTCTCTTATGTGGGTCCGATTGGACATGGATTCAATGTGGTACCATCATCTCAAATCAGGTTTGAGTCTGGTTTCACTTGGGTCCCAAACAGTTGACACTCCTAAATAATAATAATAATAAACAGTTTTCTTGGGAGAGTAAGCTTACTTATTTGAAAGCTTCAAAAAAAATGGTAACGTTTCCTAGAGAAAAGCTCTCTGACAATTTGGTCAAGGCGTTAGTACGAAATCGTTGGGATTTGAGAGGGTGGTGTATGTTCTCCCCCGATGATTCACTGAATCCCACGTCTGTGTTCGGGGGGATGAATGAGTGCCACATATTTACGCACATGGGGATCGTATTTCCGTGTATGTTAACATAACTTTGCATCGGACTCTGGTGTTGTTGCAAAGACTTAAGTACCCTTTATTGCTATTCTTGCCATAAAACGACGGTTTGAGAAAATGACAAAAATGTCCATTCAAAAAAAGGAAAATAAACGGTTCAAAAAAAGAATAAACATGTCCTTCATCCAGAAAGTCCCTGCACTGCAAGATTATCTGAGAAAGGAATCCCCCCTAGAGAAAGCCATGAACATCAACCCTCTCTCTCTCCCTTCTCTTTCTGCTTCTGTGCACATCCAGCAGACGATCCTACACTACTCCAGAAAGCATCGACTGACCTGCACACTGACTATAGCATGGTTCAATTTGATAAGTTGTGGAGCCTGATTCAGAGATTTTGCCCCTACATGAGGGGGGTTTGGGGGCTTCCCCCGGTGCAATAAAGTGTTTTGTTTAATCGTGGTGCTCATGTTTTCTTTGGTTGTTTCTTGCTAAAGGTTTTCGTAACACCCTTTCCCACGATTTTTCTGTTCTTTTTTTCTGGTTTGAAGATGGTGACTTCTGAAAGTTATTGTTCAATTTAAGAAAATGAACCTGTTATAGAGATCGGATTTCAAATCCGTAAAAAACGGTGTCTTTCTTATTGAGTCTAGTTTATTTCGGACAATTTTTAACATTTTTTATGGTCATTTCATTCCCCATTTTGATTAAAAACCAGACCCCTATTATTCTGCATTATTTGAGTTGCACAGGTTTTTAGTTCATTTTGCAAGAGTCATATCTCTCCAACGGGAGATCATTTTCCAAATCTGCAAAAAAGGTTTTCGTCTTTTATTTGTCTAGTTTATATCTAAAATTTTTTATAACTTTTTATACATATTTGATATTTTAAATTTGTTAAAATTTGAGACTGGTTACAAATTAATCTTATTTCCCCATGATTAAACAAAACAGTTCCAGTTTTTTAAAAAATTGTAATATCAAATAAATATATAAAGTTATAAAAAATTTTAGATATAAACTAGACAAATAAAGAAAAAAAAACCTTTTTACAGATTTGTAAAATAATCTCCCGTTGGGGAGATATGACTCTTGCAAAATGAACTAAAAACCTGAGTATCTAAAACGATATAGAGTGTGACAAGGTCTTGGTTTTTGACCAAAAACAGGTATGAACTTACCATAAAAATTGCTGAAAATTGACAGAAATAAATTAGACTCAATAATGAAGATGCCACTTTTTACGGATTAGAAATCCAATCTCCGGTTAGAGAGATACGACCTCAATAAGTTGGTCTTAATTCAAATAGCGATTTACGCGATTTGTAGTGTTATTCAGTAAACCGTCATGCGTAAATCACTATTTGAATCAAGACCAACTTGTCGGGGGCGTATCTCCCTAACCGGAGATCGGATTTCCGATCCGTAAAAAGCGGCATCTTTGTTATTAAGTCTAGTTTATTTTTTCCAATTTTTAGCAATTTTTATGATAACTTTATACCATTTTTTGGTCAAAACAAAGACCCTATCACACTCTATATCGTTTGAGTTACTCATGTTTTTAGTTCATTTTGCAAGAGTCATATCTCCCCAATGGGAGATCATTTTTCAAATCTGTAAAAAGAGTTTTTTTGCTTTATTTGTCTAGTTTATATCTAGAAATTTTTATAACTTTATATATTTATTTGATATTTCAAATATATAAAAAACCAGAACTATTTTGTTAAATCATGGTTAAATAAGATTAATCTGTAACCAGTTCTGAATTTTAACAAATTTAAAATATCAAATATGTATAAACAGTTATAAAAATTTTCAGATATAAACTGAACACATAAAGAAAGAAAACCCTTTTTACAGATTTAGAAAATAATATTTCATTGGGGAGATACGACTCTCGCAAAATGAACTAAAAATATGTGCAACTTAAATAATGCAAAATAATAGGGGTCTGGTTTTAAATAAAAATAGGAAAACAAATGACCATAAAAATTGCTGAAAATTGACAGAAATAAACTAGACTCAAAAACAAAGATGCTGCTTTTTATGGATCAGAAATTCAATCTCCAGTTAAGGAAATACGCCCCCGATAAGTTGGTCTTGATTCAAATAGCGATTTATGCGATTTGTAGTGTTATTCAGTAAGCCGTCACGCGTAAATCGCTATTTGAATCAAGACCAACTTGTCGGGGGCGTATCTCCTTAACCGAAGATCGGATTTCCAATCCGTAAAAAGCGGCATCTTCGTTATTGAGTTTAGTTTATTTCTGTCAATTTTCAACAAATTTTATGGTAACTTTATACCATTTTTTGCTCAAAAACCAAGACTCTGTCACACTCTATATCGTTTGAGTTACTCATGTTTTTAGTTCATTTTGCAAGAGTCATATCTCCCCAACGGAAGATCATTTTCCAAATCTGTAAAAAGGGTTTTTTTTCTTTATTTGTCTAGTATATATATGAAATTTTTTAGAACTTTATATATTTATTTGATATTTCAAATATATAAAAAAACGGAACTATTTTGTTTAATCGTGGTTAAATAAGATTAATCTGTAACCAGTCTTGAATTTTAACAAATTTAAAACATCAAATATGTATAAACATTTATAAAAAAATTCAGATATAAACTAGACACATAAAGAAAGAAAACCCTTTTTACAGATTTGGAAAATGATATTTCATTGGGGAGATATGACTCTCGCAAAATTAACTAAAAATATGTGCAACTTAAATAATACAGAATAAGAGGGGTCTGGTTTTTAATCAAAATAGGAAAACAAATGACCATAAAAATTGTTGAAAATTGATAGAAATAAACTAGACTCAATAAAAGATGCCGCTTTTTACGGATCAAAAATCTAATCTCTGGTTAGGGAGATACGCCCCCGATAAGTTGGTATTGATTCAAATAGCGATTTACGCGATTTGTAGTGTTATTTAGTAAGCCGTCATGCGTAAATCGCTATTTGAATCAAGACCAATTTGTCAGGGGCGTATCTCCTTAACCGGAGATCGGATTTCCAATCCGTAAAAAGCGGCATCTTCGTTATTGAGTTTAGTTTATTTCTGCCAATTTTCAACAAATTTTATGGTAACTTTATACCATTTTTTGCTCAAAAACCAAGACTCTGTCACACTCTATATCGTTTGAGTTACTCATGTTTTTAGTTCATTTTGCAAGTCATATCTCCCCAACGGAAGATCATTTTCCAAATCTGTAAAAAGGGTTTTTTTTCTTTATTTGTCTAGTATACATATGAAAATTTTTATAACTTTATATATTTATTTGATATTTCAAATATATAAAAAACTGGAACTATTTTGTTTAATCGTGGTTAAATAAGATTAATCTGTAACCAGTCCTGAATTTTAACAAATTTAAAATATCAAATATGTATAAACAATTATAAAAATTTCCAGATATAAACTAGACACATAAAGAAAGAAAACCCTTTTACGGATTTGGAAAATGATATTTCATTGGGGAGATATGACTCTCGCAAAATAAACTAAAAATATGTGTAACTTAAATAATGCAGAATAATAGGTGTCTGGTTTTTAATCAAAATAGGAAAACAATTAACCATAAAAATTGCTGAAAATTGACAAAAATAAACTAGACTCAATAACAAAGATGCCATTTTTTACGGATCGGAAATCCGATCTCCGGTTAGAGAGATACGCCCCCGATAAGTTGGTCTTGATTCAAATAGCTATTTACGTGATTTGTAGTGTTATTCAGTAAGCCGTCACGCGTAAATCGCTATTTGAATCAAGACCAACTTGTCAGAGGCGTATCTCTCTAACCGAAGATCGGATTTCCAATTCGTAAAAAGCGACATCTTCGTTATTGAGTCTAGTTTATTTTTACCAATTTTTAGCAATTTTTATAGTAATTTTATACCTGTTTTTGGTTGAAAACCAAGACCCTGTCACACTCTATATCGTTTGAGTTATTCAGGTTTTTAGTTCATTTTGCAAGAGTCATATCTCCCCAACGGGAGATCATTTTTCAAATCTGTAAAAAGGGTTTTTTTCTTTATTTGTTTAGTTTACATCTAAATTTTTTTATAACTTTATATATTTATTTGATATTTCAAATATATAAAAAATAGAACTATTTTGTTTAATCGTGGTTAAATAAGATTAATTTGTA
The DNA here is from genome assembly GCF_984573655.1 of Nuphar pumila. NCBI lineage: Eukaryota > Viridiplantae > Streptophyta > Magnoliopsida > Nymphaeales > Nymphaeaceae > Nuphar > Nuphar pumila. The sequence continues at coordinate 33,330,083 of NC_143255.1, forward strand.
ATCAGTCCTGAATTTTAACAAATTTAAAATATTAAATATGTATAAACAGTTAGAAAAAATTTTAGATATAAACTAGACACATAAAAAAGAAAACCCTTTTTTACAGATTTGGAAAATGATATTTCATTGGGGAGATATGACTCTCGCAAAATGAACTAAAAATATGTGCAACTTAAATAATATAGAATATTAGGGGTCTGGTTTTTAATCAAAATAGGAAAACAAATGACCATAAAAATTGCTGAAAATTGACAAGAATAAGCTAGACTCAATAATAAAGATACCTCTTTTTACGGATTTGAAATCCGATCTCCGGTTAGGGAGATATGCCCCCGACAAGTTGGTCCTAATTCAGGTAGCGATTTACACCGTAAATCGCACAGCGATTTATTGAAAACATTGTAAGTCACAATAGCGATTTACACATAATGATTTACTGAACAACGCCACAAATCACTATAGTGACTCATAAAATACGCTACAAATTGCTATATTATTCAGTAAGCCGTCACGCGTAAATCGCTATTCAAATCAAGACCAACTTGTCGGGGGTGTATCTCCCTAACCGGAGATCGGATTTCCGGTCCGTAAAAAGCAGTATTTTCGTTATTGAGTCTAGTTTATTTTTGTCAATTTTCAGGAATTTTTATTGTAATTTAATACCTATTTTTGGTCGAAAACCAAGATCCTGTCACACTCTATATCATTTGAGTTACTCATATTTTTAGTTCATTTTGCAAGAGTCATATCTCCCCAACGGAAGATCATATTTCAAATCTGTAAAAAGGGTTTTTTTGCTTTATTTGTTTAGTTTATATTTGAAAATTTTTAGAACTTTATATATTTATTTGATATTTCAAATATATAAAAAACCAAAATTATTTTGTTTAATCATGGTTAAATAAGATTAATCTGTAACCAGTCCTGAATTTTAACAAATTTAAAATATCAAATATGTATAAATAGTTATAAAAATTTCCATATATAAACTAGACACATAAATAAAGAAAACCTTTTTTACAGATTTGGAAAATAATATTTCATTGGGGAGATATGACTCTCGCAAAATGAACTAAAAATATGTGCAACTTAAATAATGCAGAATAATAGGGGTCTGGTTTTTAATCAAAATGGGAAAACAAATAACCATAAAAATTGCTTAAAATTGACAAAAATAAACTAAACTCAATAAGTAAGATACCGCTTTTTACGGATTTGAAATCCGATCTCCGGTTAGGGAGATATGCCCCTGACAAATTGGTCCTAATTCAGGTAGCGATTTACGCCGTAAATCGCACAACGATTTACTGAAAATACTATAAGCCACAATAGCGATTTACACATAATGATTTACTGAACAACACCACAAATCGCTACAGTGACTCATAAAATACACTACAAATTGCTATAGCGATTTGTAGTGTTATTCAGTAAGCCGTCACGCGTAAATCGCTATTTGAATCAAGACCAACTTGTCGGGGACGTATCTCCCTAACCAGAGATCGGATTTTCAATCTGGATAAAGCGGCATCTTCGTTATTGAGTCTAGTTTATTTCTGCCAATTTTCACAAATTTTTATGGTCATTTCATACCTGTTTTTGGTCAAAAACCAAGACCCTATCACACTCTATATCGTTTGAGTTACTCAGGTTTTTTGTTCATTTTGCAAGAGTCATATCTCCCCAACGGGAGATCATTTTTCAAATCTGTAAAAAGGGTTTTTTTCTTTACTTAGCTAGTTTATATTTGGAAATTTTTATAACTTTATAAACTCATTTGATATTTCAAATCTGTTAAAAACCGGAACTGGTTACAGAATTTCAGGTTCTGTAGCAGGTTTATTTCCTGAAATTGAACGGTAACTTTCAGAAGTCACCATCTTCAAACCAGAAAAAAAAAACCAGAAAAATCTTGAGAAAGGGTGTTACAAAAACCTTTAGCAAGAAACAACCGAAGGAAACATGAGCACCATGATTAAACAAAACACTTTATTGCGACGGGGGAAGCCCCCAAACCGCCCTCCTCTAAGGACAAAATCTCTGAATCAGGCTCCACAACTCATCAAGTTGAACCATGCTATAGTCAGTGTGCAGGTCAGTCGATGCTTGATGGAGCAGTGTAGGATTGTCTGCTAGATGTGCACAAAAGTAGAAAGAGAAGGGAGAGAGAGAGAGAGGGTAGTTGATGTTCATGGCGTTCTCTAGGGGGGATTCCTTTCTCGGATAATCCTGCAGTGCATCAAGTTGAATGATGCTACCCATGCTGGGAAGAGCCCCCAACACCCCCTCCTGTAAGGGCAAAAACTATGCTACTCACGCTGGGAGGAGCCCCCAAACCCCCCTCCTGTAAGGGAAAAAACTCTGAATCAGGCTTCACATCTCATCAAATTGAATGATGCTACCCACGCTGGGAAGAGCCCCCAAACCCCCCTCCTGTAAGGGCAAAAACTATGCTACCTACGCTGGGAGGAGCCCCCAAACCCCCATCCTGTAATAGCAAAAACTCTGAATCAGGCTCCACAACTCATCAAGTTGAATGATGCTACCCACGCTGGGAGGAACCCTCAAACCCCCCTTCTGTAAGGGTAAAAACTCTAAATCATGCTCCACAACTCTTCAAGTTGAATGATGCTACCCACGCTGGGAGGAACCCCCAGACCTCTCTCCTGTATGGGTAAAAACTCTGAATCAGGATCCACAACTCATTTAGTTGAATGATGCTACCCACGCTGGGAGGAGCCCCCAAACCCTCCTCCTGTAAGGGTAAAAACTCTGAATCAGGCTCCACAACAATCAATGTGCAGGTCAGTCGGTGCTTGATGGAGCAATGTAGGATCTTTTGCTGGATGTGCACAGAAGCAGAAAGAGAAGGGAGAGAGAGAGTGAGAGGGTTGATGTTCATGGCCTCCTCCAAGGGAGATTTCTTTCTCGGATAATCTTACAGTGCAGAGACTGGGTCTTAAATAATCATCTTCGGGGCACTTAAATCTTTACAACCACTCCTTTTCTAGAATCGTCATTTTTTTGGCACCAATGGAGGAGAGAGTACTTAAGTCTTTGCAATCGCATCAAACTCCAACGCTAATTAATGCTGACAAACATGGGGATACGAGACGCACATGCTTACATACGTGGTGCTCTTTGGCCCCCCCGAACATGAGATGTAGCTAACTGCCCTGTTCGGGGGGGGACATATAACCTGCTTGCTTGGGATTTTGGGTTTTAACAAAAGAAAATCTTTGTTTTGAATTTCAGTAGCAACCCATCTCGAGATATCTGGTGATTGATCTAGACGATGGCTCACCATCGCATATGCACAACTCACTTTCTAGAGGTGTGAGTGGGCTCTGCTCTCGCACATCGCAAGTGACGTACGGTTCCCAAGTGAGATGTGTGGTCATCCCGATGATGGCTTATGTACAATATCAGACTGCTCTAATTATTGAGTCTGAGGACTCTCTCTCTCATGCCAATCATCATCACCATCATCAATGAGGCCATCTATTTGATTAGAGCAAAGCTTTGTGATGAAAACTAAATTATCAAAACATTACCACTATGAGAGAGAGAGAGGCAATAAAACTTGAGGAAGATTCATACGTTTTTGGCTGAAAACTGCGAAAAAACATTCAATGGTCATGGAGTCAATGGAGAAAAGGTTTCAATGGAAAACGCACACACGCATATATATATATATATAGATATATATATAGCAGCGGTTGTGACAGCCGCTAAAGGCTGTTGTTTGCCACCATTGATCGCATATGCACTCATCCGACGCGGGCATGTACTCTTACACACACACACACACACACACACATATAATATATATATATATATATATATATATATATATATATATATATAGAGAGAGAGAGAGAGAGAGAGAGAGAGAGAGAGAGAGAGGTGGGTCATGTATCTTGCCTCAGATACAACAGGTTCTTCAGAGAAGCGCTCACCATCGATCGTGCAGATCCCAACGAAGATGAACAAGAGGAAGAGAGAAAATAAGATGACTTGAAACCTTCCTGCGGCTTATGAAGAACTCGCTTGGAAGTTGTTTGATGGGTGTAGACAGAGGGGACTCGCCCCCGTTCCCGATTTATAGAGAGCTTTCGTGCGTTACGCCACGCGACTCCTACTCCGACTCGTCTACTCTGAGTCGAGGAGAAACGAAAACCCTAATTTTGAAAATCAAAAAGGAAAGTCAGATAAATAATTTCCAGATTTTTTCAATTCCCTACCCTTTCCAAGTAAAGAAATTTTGCACTTCGGAATCTGTTGGTGTATGGTGAGTGAGTTAAAGTTGTAGAATAAAAGACAGGCTCGACCCACAAACCTGGATACCCTTTCAAGAGGAATCATGACCGACTCCACCACCCAAATTCTCTCTCTCTCTCCAAAAGATCCTTACCAACATAGATTAACATGGGATGTATCTGCAGACAAGGTCCATGATGTTGTACCATTCAGCAAATGCCCTCCACGTGAGTGGCAAGAGAATTGGGGGCCAAAGTGGAGAAGGAATATTACTTTCTAAGACCAAGTTGGCGTTCCTTCCCCAGTGGGCAGGGGGGACATCAAGGGTTTTACTTTTACCAACCAGAGGTCGGACAATGTGTGGTCGGTGATGTAGGTTTTTTCCCTTAGACTATCCAAAAAAATTCCTCTTGAATCTCCTATAATGTAGGCATCAACTACCTCACATATTATAGATATAACCTCGTCATGGCTGGATTTTATTCGGCTGTCATTAGCTAACTTCACATGATTTTGATCCCTTTGAATCTTGTCCACCATCTTATTCATCATAGATTATGTTATTTCACACCTCTTTCTCTCAAGCAAAGTGCTACATGTCCATTAAATTATAAATTAAAGCAGATTATCTTATTTTAAATCCTTAAAAAATGATTTGTCGAGCATTTTACCTGATTTAGGTCAAGTTAGGTTGACACCATATGGTTTTAATCTCAGATGGAAGCTAACTTTTTGGTACCATATTGGAATATAAACTCTGATGTAGTGGGGAGGTGTGAATGGTCAAGTCGACATGTAATCTTCTTCAAAGACAAAAAGAAAAACCTAAAGATTTAAAAAAAACAAAAACAAAGAAAAACTAAGGCTTTCAACATCAAACAATACTCCAAGAAATTTGGCATCATGTTACTTTTTAGTCTTAATCATAACCATGTATGCCAATTTCTAAACAAACAACACAAATGCCCCTTTGGGGTCAAAATTAGGGCTGGTAAATGAACCAAGCAGCTCATGACTTGGCTAGGCTTGGCTCATGTTGGGTTCGTATAGATGGCCAGCCATGACATGAGCAGCTCATTTAGCTTAAACAAATCGAGCCCAAATACAGGATGTTTGGCTCGAGAGTGGTCGTATGTGTGTGTGTGTATATATATTAAATGTAATATATAAAATATACATATTTCAGGGTTTACGGTCAAGAAGATTGTGGATGGTTGCTGCTCATACCTTGCTTATGAAAATTTGGGACGGATGTGACATGCCTAAATTTCAGGATTTAAGGTCTATTCTGATATGAATTAGAGTGCATGCTCTTTCATCCGCTTATTGGTGAAATAATGTCTTTTGTTTGATAGTGAATGCATTGGAGTTGATTGTTGTTGATGAAAGGACATCTGCCCAAGTTCACTTGCACTTTGCAAGGATTCTCGTAGAAGTTCAACCTAATTCGATGATCTTTAATTCGATCCTTATTGTCTTAGGCAGGTTATACAAGAGAGACCCTCAAATTGAAGATTAATCAGACACACATATTTGCAAAGTGTGTAAGGCAAGATCGCATGCCGCTATAAATTGCCTACACAAGAATCCAACATCTAATGTGTCATGTCCTAGCAAAGTGTGAAAGTAGTAGAAGCACAAAGCCAAAAAGGTATGGGTCCCAAAAGTTTCTTCTAAAAATCATAACTCCTTTAAAACTTGTGAGGAGAATCATGAAGAAAAAGAGGTTTTCGCTCCCCACAACAACCAATTGAGGATGTTGTTGCTCTTGATTGACACTTCTCATCGTAAGAAACATGTTTTGTTTGTTGTTCAGACTTGTGGTTGTCCTGTTTTGGAGAAAGAAGTTGATTCTTGTTTCTCTGCCCAAGACATTGATAGCCTAACTTCTCTTCCCGCTACGCTTGTGCATCACAACACAAATGATATCATTAAAGAATCTTTTTTTGACAACCTTTTTTATTTTGACCCTGCTTCTCCTCCAAGCTTTTTTCATCTTAAGAAGCAAGAAGTTTTGATAGTGGCTAAGGTTTGTAGCAGGGATCCTTTGCATGATCTTGCTACTTTCTAACATGATCTTCACACCATCGATTAAGAGGACTTATCGTACCTTTGCACAATTGCTTTAAGATGCTCAAACTAGTTGCACATGCATTTTTCATATGCCCTCTATTAAGTTAGTGCTCGAGAGCGCTAAAAAGGTGCACAAGCCAAAACAGACTGAAATCGAGATGTTAAATGTGAACTCCAAGTAATATGTGATGTGTTCAAGAAGAAGAAGGACCTCAAGATGTACTTAGTCTACAGTTGTAAACTTCAACTAATTAGTTCTTTACTAATGGGATGAGTGAGCATCATCTAATGTAATCACCATCCCTTCTTGAGCGGTTTCTCATCACTTAGAATCTTTGGTATAATTATTTCCATCTTGAGAGAGAATTCATAATTTTATTTTTCTTTCAAAAACATGAAATGTTTTAACACAGCCCTTATCTCTTTTAAGGACGAACTGAACTTGGCTTATCTAAACACGAAAACAAGTCGAGTCATGAGCTCAATCCACTGGTAAATGAGCCAAGCCCGAACACACCCTGTTCGGTTATTTCGGCTTGGCCCTAGTCAAAATAAGTCTCCTTTATCTTGAACCATTAGTATTTCTAATACACCAAAGGTTCTAATACGCTAGAAACTTGACTTTGACTTCCTATTTGATACCAATGAGCTGGAAATGGTGCAACAGGTGCAAAACACCAACAGATAGTGTCCACTGCTTTGCTCCAAGATACTATACATCTTCATGTTATTCTTTATCATTTCATCATCATATGCCATATTGTTCCCTATTCCCTTTTATTTGCAGACAATCATCAGGGTCATGGTTTCAGGTTGTGGGTCACCGAGGCCCAAAGCACAATGTATACTGGGTAGGACCATTTGAGCTAAAGAAAATTGTAGCACATGATATGGAACACTGGATAATGCATGGGTTTTTGCTCCTACCTATGTGATTAATCAAAATTTGCTTTTTAATCTTGGTAGGGTCTAAATAATTGTATCAAAGCAGGCCTGTCAGTCACCAAAAGTGGACACTTTATAGCATTGAGTTCAAGACTTTTGCTTCCAAATGGTTTTCTCTCAAACCCTCCATTCCTTTGATGTGATCAGCTAGCTCAAGTCATGTGGTTTGAGTTTGTTTTACTCCATCACCTTTTGCAATTGGCAACTCATCAATACTACTTAGTTCTTTTTTTTGTAATGGCAAGCAGAGGTTAGGCAAACCCAACCAATTATAAAATAAGATCAATCAAGCAGTTTATTAACATCCAGGAACCAATCATGAGGTTTATCCTTCCTCAAACCTGGTATTTTAAGTCTAAAACAGGATATTTCTCGCATTAGGTGCATTTCAACCATCAAAGGACATTTTAAGTATTTGCAACAAAATACTAGATTTTCAAAACCACAAAAATCACTTGAATTGGATATTAAGATGAAAAGTTATGACCAAAACAAGTTAAGCTATCAGCAAGCCCACTTAATGACAACCTAGCCAACTTGTCATTAACACTATTATTCTATCATTAGAGAATGTTTCCATGTTATTAATAATTTTAGCTTGTTAATGATTTCATACTATTTTTGGACCTAGAAAGGAGAATTTACATGAACCATATTTAAAAAACTGCTCTACTAGTTTTTTGAGGTTTTTTAAATAGAACATCACATTTGTGAACCCTGGGATATGCAAGAGTGGGGCATGATGTGTGGTAGTGATGAAATATAACATCATACACAATATGACAATAACTGCTCTAGAAACTAGTGCAGACAAAGAGGGTTACTAGGTCACCGGAAGAGAGGGGGGAGGGGAGGTGTGGACTTATCCCCACATTCTGTAAGGCAAAGCTGGGATTACTGCCAATAGGCATGGTAGACCTCAAAATTGTATCTATGAAGCATTGTTGTCAGTATCGTTCTGTATCGACGTATCGTATCGCTAGAAAATAGATACGACACTAACCTGAATTGGCTAATTTTTAATAAATGTAAAAAATGCTTAAAATTAATTTTTAATATTATTTTAATGGTTTTAACATGTGTCACATTCTAATTGACACAGGCCATTTTTTAAATATTTTTTAGCCGATTCAGAACGATTCACTTCTCATATGTATGGGCCGATTCGCCTGAATTCTTGGACTGATACTGACAACATTGCTATGGAGGCCTGCACTAGGGCTGGCTGGGTTCACACTAGGGGTGCAAACAGATTGGATTTAGGCTGGATCCAAGTACATGTAACTCCAAATTCTTACACTACAAGAAAATCGTGGATTAGCGACGGCTTATATCCATCGTTAATCTGTCGCTAAACTGTTTAGCGACGGATTAGCGATGGATAGAAGCCATGGCGAATTTTTGCTCGCTAATTAGCGGAAAAACTTATTTGTCGTTAATTCCGTCGCTAATTTGCGATAGATTAGCGACGGACAATGTCCGTCGCTAATCCGTCGCTAAATTTTTAAAAAAAATAAAAATAAATGATCCCTATCGGGCGGTATTCCGACAGCAATAAGCCGGACTTATACCGCACCCGACAGGCATTGCACAGAATGATCGCTCTGCCTCGTCGTCGGACTTGTATCGTCCTCTGTGAACCGGTGCTCTCCAACATCGCCGTCCTCCGTGAACCGGCGTCGCTGTCCTCCGTGAACCGTCCTCCGTGAACCGATGCTCTCTGACGCCGTCCTCCATGAACCGGCGCTGTCATCTTCCGTGAACCAGCGTCGTCGCCATCTTTCGTGAACCAACATCGCCATCCTCCGTGAACCGGCGTCATCGTCCTCCGTGAACTGGCGCCGACGTCCTCCAACGATCGCCGACCGTCCTCCGGCGTCGCCGTCCTCCATGAACCGGTGCTCTCCGGCGTCGCCGTCATCCTCCGTGAACCAGCGTCGCCGTCCTCCGTGAACCGGCGTCGTCGTCCTCCGTGAACCGGCGCTGACGTCCTCCAGCGATCGCCGACCGTCCTCCGGCGTCGCCGTCCTCCACTCTCCAATGCGCTCTCCGACGTCGCCGTCCTCCGAAGAAGTCGGTTTAAATCGAGCGCGATCGATTTAAATTTTGAACGGAAAAAGAGGGAAAATTTTGCGCTCGGTTTAAATTGAAAATTAGCAAGGGAATTTTTCTGTCGCTAATTAGCGACGGATTAGCGACAGAAAAATTCCCACGCTAAATCCCTCTCTAAAATGTTTTTCTTGTATTGAGAATTAGCGACGGATTAGCTAGAGAAAACTTTCATCGCTAATCCGTCGCTACTTAGCGACGGATTCATGAAGAAAGTTTTCTCTAGCTAATCCGTCGCTAATTTACGACGAAAAAAATCAGTCGCAAATTTTCGTCGCTAATTAACATTTTTCTTGTAGTGTTACTTGTTGAATAGCATCGAAATCCAAACACAATGAATATGATCAGATTCGAAAGGTCGACTCTGAATCCAATCCAATATTACTACACAATAAACCGAATCTGAATCCTATATTGAATCCAAAAATCTGGATCAGAGCGAGAAAATGAAAGGATAAACCAAATGTGACCATTTGGGTTCAGATTTTTATTGGTTCACTATAATCATGCTTTGTTATATCCATATTTGCACAAATAAAATATGGCAAACAAATTGATTCAATAGTTTTTTATCTAAATTTTTAATAGAATGAGAAAATTGTCTCATGTGTCAACAAGCTTAATTAGGGGATTTCTACACTTTCTCATGTAACAACAAACTTTGTTTAAAGTCTAAAACATGTATGTGAGAGGTTTTGGACAAAGAGAATGAAAATGGGGTTATTTTTTTATACAAAATTACTAACATATAGGCTTCTTATAGGCTAATATTTCAAAATCTCATTGGTTAAGCAAGAATCTTACAGTTATAAAGTTAAGGTGATCAAGAATCACCCTGGGCAAAAACAATAGAATCTACATTAGTAACACAACAATGGAGAGCAAAACAAAATTACTAAACAAGTACAAAACAAAGCATAATATTTGTGACTCTCTTTTCTGCAATTCCCATTTGCTAAGAGCATAATAGAGCATGCAGAACAGCTCTCTTTACTACAGTTCACATCCATGGGTTAGAATACAGTCTAAAATATTGACCAATATGAAACGACAAGTCAGGTTTTCTTGTATAAAAAATACAAACACGAACCAGTTTGGACCTGAGCTGTTTTTATGCCTGATCCTAAGGTGTTATGAAATTTATTACCAAACTGAACTGAACCCTGAAAGCCTGTTCGAATGCAAACTTACTTCATACTTGACTTGTTTCTGAACCATATCCAAACTGTTCTACACAAATTATATCCAAACTGACCAAACCCAAACCCATCTGTTCCTAAACTCATTTCATACCCAACCTGATCCAATCCCAAACTCGTTCGGACGGTGACCCATCACCCAACCGATCCTAATTCTCAAACTATTGTGTAACCCGTTATAATAAATTTAAACATCACTAGCATTAATAAAAACATGATTAATTAAAGTCTTTTTATAATAATTTACCAAAAGTTCACAAGTCAAAAGTGTATAATTTTACATTCAGAAGACATGATCCAAAGTGTGATTCCAAAGTGGTTTATTTCATCAAAAACATGTTTTGGATAAGCAGATTTTTACTTCAAAAATTAGAAGGCGCGTTTATCCACAAATAATTAGTCTCCCCTATTAATTTATGGTGTGGACAAGGAATGGGCAATTTTATGTTTTAACGTTTTATCGCATGTTTCATAAGTGAAATGTTATAAATGTGATTTGTATAGTTTATTCACTGGAAAATATAAACTGCATTAAAGATTTTGTAAGTGTATAGACATTTCTATCAATCAGAGGTTCATATTATATCTAAATTGTACAATAAAACTCTCATGAGAAAAGTTTGATCCCAAATATTTTTTCTAGTAAACAGGTAATGATCAATAGACTTGAGGCTCATATTATGCCGAAACCCCTTGTAAAATTGTGATTAGGGGTGTCAACGGGTTGGGTTTACCCAGACCCGACCCGAACCAAACCCTATAGGGTCTGGGTATGGTGATAAATAATAAGACCCGATTAAGACCTGGGTCCGGACCCGAAGGACCGATTAATACATGGACCCGAGTATAATTTGTAAAATTTTATACTAGATCCGGACCCGACCTGAGTTTAGGTTAAGACCCACAAATTTTAATGTAAAAATGATAAAAAAATATGGTTTTACAGTGTATGAACCGGGTCAGGTTCATGTAGTTTTTATCGGATCCAGGTATGGTTTTCTTGTAGTGGACCCGATTAGACCCAGGTCCAAACACGATACCATACCGGAAAAAACAGGACTAAGTCTTGTTCCACCTAGGTCAGAACCAAATCCGACCCATTGACACCCCTAATTGTGATTGAAAACTAAAACCTTCCGTCCCTTATCTTCATCATAAAGTGCTAGGAGGGACCACCATACAATCTGTAGTACTTATAAAGGAGAAATGAGGGGCAATGGTGCACAAAAATATTTGGTTTTATAAACTTTTTTAAAATGACACATAGGCTATGCTAGGTTTAAATATTTTTTTAAAAATTGTCAAAACTTTTTCATAATACCCCTGCCACACAAAATAGAGAGAGAGAAAGTGTGTTTAGGAAAATTATATATATATATATAGCAGTGGTAATATACCCAACCCGTGCCGATAGGCTCGTCGCCGTCTGTTTGCACTTTGGATGAATGTCACGTGGTTTTGTTGACTTTTGAGCTTTTTAAAATGCAAATCGGATGGCCACGATGTCGGCATGAGCAAAAACGCTTATGTTCAGAATGACCTGATCTGCTTCCAAGATACAGAGGCATTTGGGGATGGGTGGACGACGATATGTGTATCAACAACATCAAGTGATTTCACCAACAGGGGTTCCGCTTGTCTGGAAGGCGTAGCTAGTGCGCGTCGCTTTGTGTTGGGACGTTGCAGGTTCAAAACCCAATGTTATAGTATTATAACTGGTTGGGTCTGCCTAACCCCAGATTACCTTTAAAAAAAAAATCGTCAATTGATTTTGATCTCGAATGGGGTGACACATAAATATTGGACATTACTCACCAAGGTAGTGCACGGAATGCCTTTTTGGATGCTGCTCCAAAGGACTGTTTGTGGTAACTAACTTATCTCATCAATATCACATGGACCCTTCATTTTGGCCCACCTATCATAAACTAGTCATATTGAAAACTTCACAAAAATGAATGCATCCCCGTATCCATGTAACATAGTATCCCATCCATGTATGTCGCACACCACTAAGGCCTTTATCTGCCCAACACCATTTCATAAGGACTTGTTTGATCCCCCATCCCACGCACGATTTCGGACAGGGATCTAACAAACAATGGACATGGTGGATGCCCGGAATGTCATTCATCGAGTTCTTATTTCGTTAATCAAACCATTCTACACCCTCCTCTCAAACAGGATAGGAGGAACGACTTAAAAAAAAAAAATAGACAGAACCCCACCCCCCCTCTCTCTCTCCTTCTCTAATTAGGGATTTGGTTAGGGCTCTAATTAGAGCTTTGATTAGGAATCTGAATAAAAAAAACTTGATTAGGGTTTTGAATCAATTTTTTTAATTAAGGTTTTTTATATTTATTATTTTTAATTTTTTATTAGGGCTTTTAATCAAATATCTTTAATTAAGAATTTTTTATTTGATTAAGGCTTTGAATCAAATTTCTTAAATTAGGATTTTTATGGTTAATTTGATTAGGTTTTTTTCTTTGATTTTCTTTTATTAGAGCTTTGAATCAAATTTTCTTAAATAAGGCCTTTTATAGTTAATTTGATTAAGTTTTTTTTTTTGTATTTGATTAGGGCTATTTTTTATTATGCTTTATTTATGGTTTCTTTAATTAATTTTATGACTTATTTATAATTTATTTTTCTTATAGTTTAGGTTTTTTTGGTTTGTTTATTATTTATTTTCTTGGAGTTTAGGGTTTTATCATTTATGTATGGTTTATTTATGGTTTTTACATTTGTATATAAAAAATTATGAATTCTTATTTTTTCTCAAATTATTCAAAATTTAAACTTTTTTTTGTACTTGGATCCGGTTTGAAGCATTTATATATCAAAAACTATCATTTCTTATTTTTCTCAAATTACCCAAATTTTATACATTTTTTAGTTTTTAGATTCAATCTAAGATCTATATCCAAAGTTAAAATCTATAATAAACATGTTAAAACGCTCATACGGTTGGGCGGATCAAGTCATACAATCCAGAACGAAGTTATCTAATTCATTATACATGTATTTTCATGTTGTTCACCCAGCATAAAACAAACGTTGCAACTTTCAACTTTCATGTGCAGTAGAAACAAACTAGGGATGGATTGTATCTATTGTGTTCATTAGTTTCATCCAATCTTGGAAAAGCCATCAAACATACCCTAAGGATTCTCTATGAAGGCGTTTGTTATGTTGCACCCAAGAGCCACTTTCCCTTGAAAGGGATCGGCACTACAGAAACAAAGTGCTTGCTCGTGAGAGAGAGTGTGAACCTATCCTGGTAGAAAAGATATTTTTGTTCTACGAATTTTTTTTCACCCTTTTTTTAAGAAACTTGTGATCAGGTTTTCAGATTTAGAGAACATCTGGTAAGGGTAACACGTCTACATGGAAACCCCAGCACGGAACCTTCTTGGGGAGGAATGGTTATGGTCCTCTTAAGGGAAATCTTCATTGCCGGCCATACCATAACTTGAATTATGAAAAAAAACAGAGCTAGTTTGGGGCTGAAAAGAGTTAATTTTGTTATTTTTTGTAAAAAACATGGTTTAACAAGAATCTTATTTACCTAAAATGAGAGACCAATTGGATGTTTGTGTCATAATTAGATCCAAATCTAAGAGAAACCAATTGGATCTAGATTGGGTTCAACGGATTGGACGATGACCCCCGCCTAAATGACAATTTGAGTTCATATGACGATTCAAATTTCTTGACCAATAATATATTTGAAATGAATCTAATTATTTTAGACATAAAAGATGGGCATTTCGAGGAAATAGTGTGTGTGTATATAGAGAATGATGAAAACATGCTAACGCTAAATGAATTTTTAGGCTTATTTTGTTTTATTTTTTAAATTTTGACCATGTGCTTGATTTTTATAACGATTGATTCTTAAAAGGTTTGATTGTGACACATGGGTAGGTTTTTATAAGGTTTGATAACCCAATTTTTTTTTTTAATTTTTAGATTCTAAATATCAAAATTTTCATAAAAAAAACATGACCCAAACATTGATTTTTATTAATATGCCGTGCAGAAATGCAGAAAAAGAAAACTGAAAAGTTTATTTAGCATGTTTTATTTATAACGCCAAACCAAAAAAAAGAGTTAGGAAAAAGAGGAAGGGCACAATCGGTCATCTGCCCCAACACGTCCAAACTCCTCCACCGAAAACAAACGTAAAAAAGAAGCGACGAACGGAAAAAGAAAAACAGAGTTTTTTTTTATATATTTTTGTTTCTTCTCTCTTGAGACACGTCCTTTCATATACACATGTCATTCTCATCCATCTCCCCTCGTTTCTCTATTGTCGTTTTCTTTCCTTACCCTCTAAACGAGAACGCGCGCACTCTGATTTTCTGATAGAAGGAACTCGGAGACGGGTTTTCTGTTGGTTGGTGAAGATTAATATAACATGCTTGGGAGGATCCGGGGCACTCTCAGTCTGGTGCTTGCTTCAGTCGAGCCCACTAGTCCGGCGAGGTCGAGGAGGTCCGGAGAGGGGAGCACGGTGGGCCTGAGGATCGTCATAGAGGGCTCGAGCCCAGCGGCCAACGTGATAATCAAGTCGACCCTGCGTTCCCCGCCGCCGAAGCCGGCCGCCGGAGCTTCAGGACTGCCGGAATTGAGCTTCCTCCGGGCTTGCTTTCTGTGCAAGAACCAATTGAGCCCCGAGAAGGACGTCTACATGTACAGGTGATCCCAAGGGTTCTCTTCTCCCCCCTTAAAAATCTTATATATATATATATATATATATATATATTTTAACCTTAAAATAAAATCCTTTTTCGATTTTTTTTTTCTTTAACGAGTCGAGCTCTCATTTCTTTTCTTAACGGAGGTTAATATCAAAACCCGTGAGAGAAAAAGACAGGAGTGTCCAAACCTCCGCTCCGTTCCACTTCCATCCCTATCCATAATTTGAACGTGTTCACCGAATCCCATTCCCGTACTTTGCCTAAAATGAGAGGGATAACGATGTCCTTTTATCTAATTTGATCGTATCCCTTTCCCCAACTGAAAGCCATTTTCGTCTTTTGAGATAATGAGAGGGATGCTTCTGTCTTTTTCGTCCTCATCTTGGGAACTAGGGACGAGTCATTCTGTGGGAGTTTGATGGTATTCCGCGGAAAGGGATATATGTGTCCTCGTGATAATTTCCAGGTATAGTATGGTCTTTTCACGTACCAGTGATTAGCAGGTCCCGGGCATCACTGGATCCCACATAATCTGATATTGCCTGATCCGACCCAGAGCCTGATGGAGAAAAAGCTCATCTGTAGCTAACCATCAGGTACCTAATTGGATTCGGGTCCGTTTATGTTCGGTTTCGAATTCAGATGCAAAATTCTATGCCAAAACCCAAATCCGAGCATTACTCCAATGCTTGTTGCTCTGCCGAATCTGATAAAGGGATTTGGATTAGGTTGGATATCTGACCAAATCTGAACCATTTTGACAACCTTGTAATTATCCGTTGAAGTGTTCTTGATATGACATGTAGATCAAGTTTGGTTGAAAGTGAGGGATATTTTAGTCTGTTGAGGCCTTTGTCACCCACCCAATCTGGATAGGATATGTGAATTTTGATACCGGTTTCTAATTACTTTGATACAGTTTATAAAGGGATATCGTTATGGCTTATTAAAATAATAAACATCGATGGAATAATTTGTCTTATCAAACTCAATCGAATCTAAAAGAGAAATAGTTTCATACCCTAATGCATCAACGAAACTAAGAATCTAAGAAAAGCAAGAAAAATACTAGGAAAAACATTGAAATTCTTAGTAATTTATCATCAAGCTCCCTTTCTGCCACTCTACTTTGAATATTTAAAGTAAGTAGAGAAACCCTAATCCTAATATGAATCTAAGATAAATCTAATTCTAAACTATGATTCAAATATGACTTAAAAACAAATATTGAGCTAAATAAATAAAAAAAACTTAAATAATCAAAATAAATCTGAATGGACCCAATAAACTCAGTGGTGTCTTGCTCCCACTCCTGCATCAATTGCTAATGCCCATATTTGACTCATGATGACAATCCGTTTGTGAATGATAAAATCCAATCAATTTAGATTTGATATTGTGCATAAGTCCAATCTAATGCGTACGGACTGATCAAATGCTTTTTTACATGCCCTAAGCTATTCTCAAAAGCTTGTGGACAAATTCAGTAAGATCCACCTCGAGAAGAAGTGTAGTCACGTATGATGTTAGCTTGTAAAAAACATGCATCGGGAATCGCGCCAGAACCTACGTTTTGTAAAAAACATGCATCGGGAATCATATTTGGATTTTACCCTTATATTTGAATGCGGATTTGATTCGAGCAATTATGAACCCAATTAATTGGATTTGGAGCGAGTTACATCTGACCCGAATTCGACCCGATGGCATCCTTATAACTTGTGTTTGAATAATCTTAACCACATGTGGACTTTAGTTATTGCAATTGGATGTGGACTTCGGGTATGGTTTCCGACCCATATCCATATCTCATTGTTTATGATGTGGTGGTAACAAAATACCAAATAGAACCATACCCGGAACGTGATCTGGAGGCTTTATGGTACTTTCTCGGACTGTTTAGGGTTCATTTCGGTAATTCGCTGTCCTCCCTTGCAGGGGCGACCAGGCGTTCTGCAGCGTGGAGTGTCGAAGCCTTCAGATCTTCTTGGATGAACGGCGAGAAAGGTGCGCGTCCGTACTGGATCGGGTGGCCCCACTCCGTGGGAACGGCCGGAAGAAGAGCCAGACCGGCGACCGCAGAAGGATCCCGGCGGCTGCTTGAGGTCTCTCCGTTGCCGGAAAACCTACATACATAAAGACGAAAATGTACACCTGATATTTGGTCACTGAAAAGAGAGTAATGTAATTGTATAAGGTTATTTTGGTAATAAAATAGTCAAAAGAGTCTAAGCATTTCCTTTACGAGAAGTGTATTGCTTTCATCTTTTGGCTGTGACTCGGATGCGTCCTGGGCTTGGACCTAGATGTGTTGGTTGAGTTAGGTTCTAGCTCATAGGGCTGATCGGCTCGATTGATTTACTTGGCTTGGTCGAATAATTAATAACAGTGTTATGGGCTCAACCGTCTTCAGTCTTCATGGTCAGGCTGCCATCTACGTAGGGATGTAAAAGGTTCGGATGCGGCCCAACATCATATCCTACGAATCGGATGTTTTACATAGATTCGGATTCGAATAACGAAATATGCTCATACAAAATCCAGTTTTACATGTAAACAGATTCGATTATATGTGGGATTCCATAGCAAAATATCAAAACCATATTCTCATTCAAATCTAATCGGATTTGGTTTACCAAGTCCCACTAAACATGCTTCAAAACATATCTGAATTTGACGGACATCTTATTCTGTTTACATGTAAAAAGATAAACATGGTATGAACTTTTCACCATCTAAATCCAAATCCATTTAGCCAACATCTGATTAGTTGAATATAGTATTGGTCACATTCGATCCGAATCCGAGTTGAATATAGTATTGGTCACATTCGATCCGAATCCGAACCGTTTACATCTCGAGTTGGACATGTCTTCAATGGAACATTGCAGTAGCCCCATCACATGAGCCTATGCTGAACGTGCATCAGTCTCTAGTTGGAACTGCTTTGGGAGCCATGCATATCCATCAAATTTTAACCAGCATCTATCTCAAAGGTGGATAGTTCACTCATGGAATAACATTACATAAATTGTCAACCACAATCAACTGAGTCTCTTGTTTTCTCATAATTAAACTAATGTTTTAGGAAGTGCTTAGATATGTTTCCTAATCCATAAACTTTGAAACATTGGGATATTTATTGCACCATCCACCACAATGTGATGCCATATCATATCATCACTTTTAGAATTGTCAAGTTTATCCAAACTCTAAAGACTCCCAACTGATTTCCTATAATTTAATCTCTTGTATTAAGTCTTGTCTTATATATAAAGACAAGTAACACATAGAACTCGATTGAAACACATAGCTTTTTAACACATTGATTGGGGTAAGCAGTTTTTTTTTTAATAATATTTCAATAAAAAAAATCTTAAATATTAAAATGTCAAAAGAACTTTTATTGATTAAAAATTAAACAAATCCTTGTCTTCATTTCCTATTTAGATCTAGTCCATTTCCAAGTGCAAGCTTAAACCCCATTCAACTCACTTTTAGAATGAAGGTCCATGACAAGAGGAAGCCCCACCAAATAGCTGCTATCATATCCTATCCTATCCAACCCTTACGAAAGGAACACTTAGGCCTGCCGTGAGATTTTTCTTTCACAATTTTTTTTCTTCAATTAAATTTCAATATAAAATAAAAATTTCTAACCTTCCCACACCCTTTTTTCTTTTTCTTTTTTTATTTTCTCGAGCAATGGTGGTGCTCTGCACCATTGATGCTTAATTTATTAGCATCTTGAAACTATGGTAGAAATTTACCGTATGACTATGACATGAGTTCAAGACGTGAGTCCATACAAATTTTGATAAAGGACGTAGAGTTTTAAAACCTAATTAAATATTTATGTTATTTAAAAAAACTAAATAAAAACCTCAATCCTAATAAACATCATTCATAATTTTCATGCATAAGTTAAGTGAAATAAAAAATAACAAAACCTTCAAATTTCTAACTAAATTTAAGCACGTGAAACATGTATAATGTTAATTGAAAATATAAAAATATCTAAATTAAATATTCATCTTATTTAAAAAAAAAATCTAAATGTTATTCATCTTCCCTTATGGTGTCTTTGAGGGCATGAGGAGGTCCAGAGGGTGAGAAAATGCCAGAGAGCGAGAGGGGCTACAGGTATGGATGGCAGTGGACCGGGGAAAGCGGGGCCCCGCCCTGTTTGGACCGGGGATGAAGGGTATGAAACGGGGATGGAGGCGGGGACGAAGGTTAAAATCCATCCCCGTTCGGGGATGGAGGTGGGGATGGACGTACACTTTTCCCCGCCCCGCCTCATCCCTGTTTGAACCGGGGATGGAGGACATGGAACTGGGATGAAGGCGGGGGTGGAGGTTAAAACCAATCCCGGTGCGGGGATGGATGTTCTAATTTTGAGGCGGGGCGGGGGTGGAGACCTTGTCCTCCGCCCTGCCTCACTGCCATCCCTAGCTACGGCCCCCCTATGGGCCTACAATGTAGGGGTTGCACCATCACGGGCCAGCGGGTGAGGGAATGCATTTTTTTTTGTTTTCTAAGATAGTATTTAGAATTTTATTTTATAATAAAATGAAATTCTAAATTTAAGTATTTTTGTATTTTTTTATTTAACATTATATATGATCCACGTGATTGATTTTAATTAAAAAGGGGTTCAGCCTTCCATGCTTATAAACATTTTCCCCAATAGTTACTTGGTGGAAATTAAATGTTTGTTAGCTTAGAAAATATGTTTTGCTCCATAGCTGCAGCACATCAGTTGTAGAAATGAAGTGAAAAGATCAGGTGCAATACGATTGCACAAATATTTGTGCATTAAGCACCAGATCACCCTCCATCTTGGGGATAGGCCAGTCAGTTGTGGGGGGCCAAGGCCTGATGGAGGGCCATCAGATGCTTAATGCAGAATTTGAGCCATGTGATTGCACCTGATCCGCATTGAGAAATGAATGCTTTCTTTAAACATGATGGCGAATGATTTTTGTTCGAGGTACGATGGTTTATCAGTTTACTGAATGCCATCTTTCAGCCTTGTGCAAGATTTGAGACAAATTAGGTGACTTGAGCAGGGGAATATGCATTTCTCTACCATCTCTCTCAAGAAGTTTCCAATTTAAGTAAACATAAGAACAAAAAAAAAAACTCTACATGCATTCCAGATGGGGATAGGAAATGACTACCTTGATAAAGGCTAGATTTAGAGCTAAGATTGTCCTTTTAGAAAAGATTCCAGAGGGAGAGTTTGCCTATTTCACCACAGATACCATTCAAAGTTTCAAACCTCAAAAGTAATTAGTTTGCTTAATTCTTAGCATTGTTTTAGATCAAAAGACGACTCACATAATTTATTTGGCCCTCTTGTGTATGCAAGAGAGAGAGAGAGAGCAGCTCGTGTTCTTTTCTGTATTCACTTAAATTGGGAATATATATATATATATATATGAAAACCCGAACGATTTTCCTTTGAACTGGGTCAAATGCTCAGCGTAATGTTGGTAATTCTTTTTTTTTTTTTTGAAAAATAAGAATTAGCGGTATGTTTTATGCCAAGAGATTTAGCGCCGGTCAAGACCGCTTAATGATGAAGCATCGCTGTTTGACGGCAACGCTTCATGGGGTTACTATGTATATTTATTGAGAGAGAGCAGCTCGTGTTCTTGTTTTTGCTCACTCAAAATTGAAAACATATATAGTACAATTATTTATGTATATTTATTGAGAGATAGCAGCTCGTGTTCTTTTTTGTGCTCACTCAAAATTGAAAACATATACAATATAATTATTTAAAGAGAGAGGTACGAGGCTATTCTTGTCCACCGAATATGTTCACAGAAAAAAATTTCTAGTTGTTCAAAGTTGTAGAAAGTGAGACGAGATGCATCCTTAAATAGGGAATTGTAGGAAAAACCATCGACCAAGAGAGAGGGGAAACGTGCTTCAGTTTCGGTCAGATGCGTGAAATTTTTCCCAACAATCAAACTCGGTCAGAGCCCACAACCAAAACCAAAACAACACCTACAAAAAACCAATAAAACCCCAAGATCCATCCATACCGCCACCCCCCGGAGAAAAGAAATGGGAAAAAAAAGAAAAAAAAGAGATGAATAAAATCTGGTGCAGAAAAGCCCATTTCAATCCCAACATTATTTTCCTCTTTTTCTTAATGCCCGAATCTCGTGGGAAAGAAAACCCCACGAATCTCTCACTCTAATTCTTTTTTCCTTTTCTTTCATTTGTTTTTAAAAAGATTTTTGTAGCTCCCCGTTTGTTTTCTTCCTTGATTCTTATTTGTTGACCTTTTTTTTTTGTGTCATATGGCTCTAGAGATAAAAGAGAGAGAGAGAGCCGGATGAGTACACACAAGCACACACACGAAAATAAAACTGACACCCACCATTTTAATTGTAGGCATCCCTTAACAAGTTTCTCTTTACTCTCATTTTTTGTCTCTATTTTTATTCTATTTTTTGGCATCCGTCGAATGCATCCATCCTAAGAAAAATATTGATGATGGGTTGTGATGATGATGATGATGATGATAGATTTTAATTATTTTTGAATGTACTCTCTCACCTTTGTCTATGCGTGTGTTTATATCTTGAGTGGGTGATTTTCTTGTGGGGTTGTCGAGTCTTAGGGTTTACTTTTTTGGCCTTTCTTTGTTTTAGGGTTGTCGATTCCGTCGAGTTCACCGTTTCCCTTCTCCCTTTCTCAATATCTTTTCTCCCTCTGTCTCTTTCGGCTGCTTTTGTTCTTAATTCTAGGTTTTGGTTCGGTGGGTAGACTTGTTTTGGGGTTCTGTTGCTCTCTTTTTTTTGGGGATTCATTGTGGGTGGGATAGGTGTTTCTGGGTTATCTTTTCCTGTTTTAGTTGTTTTTGGTGGTGGGATGAAAGGGGGATCCTCTGGGGTTAGGTGGCAAAGGAGGAAGGGTTGTTTTGGGGGGGATTTGAGGGAGTTTTCTTAGGGTCTCGTTGTGGAAGTGGGTGCTTGTGGTGATTGAGGAGTGGCTCATTTGGGGCGTGATTGAGATTTTGGGGGTTTGAGTTTCTTCTTCGATTTTTTTGGGAGAGTGATCACATTTGGGTGCTTCCAGTTGTGAAGTTTTATGGGGTTTCAATATAGATGGGTGGGTTGAGATTTTTTTTACTGAAATTTTGTTCTTGGCGGTTGGTACTCTGCGGTTTTAAATGGGTGGTCGTCTGGTGAATGCAAATTGGTGTTAGAAGTTTGGGATCGCAGGAGTTGGTTTTCTGGGATTTTAGAAAGGTTTGCTTGGTCGGGTTTAGATTGTGAGCAGAATGGTGCATTTGGGGAGAAATTGGTGGTTTTAGGTTTGGTATTTTGGTAGGTTTGTGGTTTTAATCTGCTGGAGTATTGGCGTTACGAGTCTTGAGCACTTGAATTGGATGTAGATATTAATACTTTCTATCAAGTTGAAGAAGAAAAGCATAGTTCGTTGGGTGTCATGCATACAAGATGTGGCAAGTTCAAGGAGGTTCTTCTCTTCAAAAACAAACGTGTACCCTTGTGGCTGTGTTTTGTGGGAAAGGATTCGATAAGAAAGCGTATGAGACTAAAAGCAACAGACCGGTTTATGCGGTTCCGGAACTTGTTTCTGCTGGGCGCCTAGAGGCAATTACTTTGCTCTAGTCTTTCTTGTCTGAATCAACTCATCTGTTATTGGAGATTCTCCCGTCTGTAATTTTTCACGAATTAGGTTTTCACTTATGTGCATGTTTTTTGGTACAATGCTATACTCTCATCCTAAACCACATTGCTAGTTGTTATAATTTACTGAAGAGCATGAATAGTGGGTTTCGTTTAGAGCTCCTACTAGTGTTTCTTCAATACAGTTTTTCCCGTTTTGTATTTAGTGATATAATTTGTTGAAAGATTTGAATAATGGCTTTGCTGAAGGTGAAGACTTGCAATGCTGCTTTTAATTAACATTCTTGCTTTCACGATGTTAATTACTTTTTGCTTTTGCCCATCTTTATGCCAGCCGGTCTCTTGAAGAATATAAGAATGCGATTTCTTTAAAAAATTGGAATTTCCATGGCTTATTTGTGTTATATGTCTACCTTGATGTGGTTTTGTTACTTCATTTTTTATTGTTCTTGATGGGTACAATTTGCAGGTTCATACTCTTAATAATCCCAGCACTGATGAATTTAGACGGTCTGTGGAATCATTGGAGCCCGATTTTGTTTACTTGCAAGGTGCAAGGACCAACGAAGAGAAGGAAGAGATTGGCTCGCTTGTTTGGGGAGATGTTGAGTTATCCACCGTTGAGGCTATAACTGGTCTTTTTGGTTCTGTATTGCCAACAACTGTAAATTCTCTTCCTTCCTGCAATACTGTATAATACGTACTGAACTTAAAAAAAATGAACCGTTCTTATGTAGAATTTTAAGAATATGCATGTTTCCATGATATTGAATCTAGGCTCTTTGGGACTAGGATGAGGCTTAATATGTCAATGTTGCTCATGAGCTCCCTTTTACAATGTCGATCTTTGATTGCTTAATAATAATTCACTTTTGTTGCTTCTCAAAAAACAAGAGATTGCATCATGTTTGTCTTATTAAATCCAACATTTTTTTTTGATATACAAGCTGGGGGATAACGCTTATGGGATTTCATCCTGAGACCCCTCAGTTATGATATTATGACTTAATCATCCAGCTCTCATTGGACCCCAATCCACCAAAATCTTTATTATGCATTTTTGGTATCATTAAAAAGATACTATTCCAATAGGAAGGAAAAAACCAATGTGGTATTGTTGTCCTTGGAAAAATGAACTGAAAGTGAATCGTACTTTTCCTCCAGAAGCAAATCTATTGTGTGTACAATAATACAATATACTATATGAGCTAAGAATTTGCAAAGAAAAAAATGAAGACAGATTTCAATTGCTTTTTGAATTTTCCTCTTTAGAGACATTTGTGCTTACTGTGGAATCTTTAGGTCTGTGCATCCTATGATTGACTGGCCTTGTGTGTTTGGCTGATATGCTTTCTATATGTGCAATGCGTGCTTTTAGATAATATTTTCTTTCCAACACTATTTTTTTTTGCCAAATGAACTTTCTTTAACACAACAGAAAATACAAAAATATGTAGTGTTTATTCTGTTACATATTCTGAGAGTTCGAGAATGTGAATGCAGGTTTATTTGGAGATTCCGAATTGTGAGAAGTTGGCAGAGGCCCTTAGGTCGAAGGTGAAAGTTCATTTATGATTCCCACTCAATGCTTTTGTTTGTTCATTTTCTTTTATCATACTATATGAATATTTTCATGCACTCTACCTAGAACAGGAAAATTCTATTTTTTCTAAGACTACTGATCTAGGATCTGTGCAGCTGCACTCCATGGTATGTCCAGAAAAGTTTCCAGTGAAATAGAAAGAGATGTTCTGAATTGTCCCCATCTAACTTTTTCTGCTCCATGTTCATAGCCCGTGTTTTCACTAGTGAGCTGTGTGAAAGTATCTCCAACAAGATACTACGAACAATATTACAATATTCTTGGAAATAAATGCGTATACAAACGCCCAACAAGAACACTTGAAACACTTGTGCACACAATGCACAACACAAACTCACAAATGCACAAATACGAACCCAAAAGTCATAAGTTCCACTAAACACAAGCTTTTGCTATAATCCCAAATCCTTAAATCATACACAAGGGGAGAGCCCCTTTAAATAGAGGAGGTGGAGTCCTTGGAGAGGCTCCACCTCTAGCCGTTGGAGCCCCTTCCAACGGTCACAAATGTGACCGTTGGAAGGGGCCCAATGACTAGATGGTGGGCCCCTCCAAGGTGCTTTCCACCTTTTACAAAAAACAACAAAAAATAAAAAATAAAAAATAAAAAATAAAAAATAAAAAAGAAAAAAGGAAAAAGAAAAAAGAAAAAAGAAAAAAGAATAAAAGGAAATTACAAAAACATATTCTAAAAAGAATATGTTGTAAAAAGACTAAACTACCCCTATGGCTAAACAGTTAGAAATATATATTTTATATATATAATAAGTAGATACATATACATATATATTAATATATGTATATGTATTACCTTATATATATAAAATATATATATTACATTGCATAATTTAACAAGCTGTACCATGTACTTTTGAGTGCAGATGTGGGTTGAGATGATGTTGATAGTTTTGCATATAGAATGAAGGTTTATAACTTAAAGCTAGTGCCAAAAATAGTACTTTTAGAGTCTTGCCATTTCATAATGCAGCTAAGTAGCATTCTTTATTCAGTACTTGACTTGAACCTTCATGCTCTTTAGCACAAGATTCTGATCTTGCATGTCTCCAAATTCACTATCGAGGCTTCTTAAAAGCAAATTATAATCCATGAAATGATAAGGTCCTTTATTTTTCATGAGTTAGAAATGCAGAGTACACTGTTTGAGCATTTGTCACCTCTTAGGTCTGTTTTGGATGCTTTGATCAACGAGCACATTAAACAGAAATTTGTCCCTTCACTGGAGGAAAAGATAAGTTAATACATTCTAAGGCTTAAACACATGTTCTAATGGTAGTTAACTATCAAATTCAATAATTTCGATATGAAAGGTGGAAGTAGGAGTCATATAAGCAGTAGTTGGTCAATTTTTAGATTTCAGTCTTTACAGTTTGCAATTCAAAATATCCTAAAACTTAGTCATTAATTATTTATGTGCTCCTCAAAGTAATTATAAAACCTATTCCTATCTATAAAACATTAGTATGATTCATATAATCAAGAAATTCTAGGTATGTTTGCAAGTGAATCTGTGAGGATATTCTAAAAAATTGTCCTATAGGGGGAATATTAGTAAACTCGAATTAAACATGGAACAGTTTATGTTCAGAATATTTTTCTATTTTTTCCATAATTCTGGTGAGTTTCAAGAAAAATGTGAGGATATTGACTTTTCTTTTGAGAAATTCAATGTCTTGCAATGTATCTATGAGAATGTCACTTTTTTATTTTATTTCCTGCTGGCTAATATTTGTGACATGGGTTTTAATTGCCAAACAAGAATGTGAGGTGGCCACAAACATTCTGTAAACTTGATTTGAAGTATGACAAACGAATTGCAGGTTGTTCCACAATATTTTTTGGCATCCATATAATTGAGAATAGCTATTCTTCTTTATTCTTGTCATGAAGATTACATGTTAGGTGCTAATGATATTATAGGTTGTAATTCCTTTAACTAGTGGCATGATATGTTACGATCTCACAATTGAAAATATAAACATGATCCTGCAATCTTATAATTTTTCTTTGACAGGGTGTTCCATATGTAATCTATTGGAAGAATGGATTGTCATGTTATGCGGCCTGCCATTTTTGTCATGCACTGGTGTCAGTTTTGCAGAGGTAGTTTTCCCTTTTTTATCAGTTCTTTTCTGGTTTCTTAATTTGGGACTGATGATTCTTTTGATTAGTAGTTGTGCCTCATTCCTTTTTTTTTTGAATATAACAGTTCTATCAGCCATACCTGGGATGTGTTCCAGCTTGCACTTGCATCCTTCAGGCTATATTGTGTTCGAAACAGCCGCGGGCCTGCTAGTGGCCAAAAAGTTACTGCTAAGCTTGGTCCTCGGCTTCTTGGAGAGCCACCAAAGATTATCATCAAAGATACAAACGAAGGAGAGGGTTCACCTAGTGCGCTTCCTGCCATCAAAATATATGATGATGAAGTGTCTATGCGATTTCTTATCTGTGGAGTGTCATGCACCCTGGTATACATTGCATGATATTTGTCATTCGCGGTTTAGTGTTACTCGGTCATATTGGAAGGCTTGTTCAACCAGCTCAGGTTGAATTTGGCTGTTAGTTCAATGGAACCAGCCTCTTTAACCTTGATTTGTTGGTCCATGCTCTGGTGTCTTACCCAGTCATAGTTAATCATCTTGGTTTGACATGGTGATAGCTCCAGTTATTTTGTGGAATTGACGGACAGAAAGTTTCTCTCCTTATCCTTTTCTTTTTCTTTTATTTCCTTCCAACATAGAAAAAGAAGTAAAAGGCATCACTCCCTTTCATAGGAAAATAATAATGCATGAGTCATACTCTGAGTTGGAATTTGGAAACTGAGAAGAGGCTTTTTGCTATTTTCCCCATTATTCTTTATTGTCATTGTTCTGTTTAAGGTTATTGTTATTGAGGTCATTGTTGGTGTTATGTTTTTCATTACTTCTAAATTGCTTCATCTAGTCATTCTTGATTTTTCTGCCAGAAGCCTAAGGAATCCAATCACACATGAATGTGTAGGATACTTTCTTAAGTTTATTCTTTTGCAGGATGCTTGTTTGTTGGGTTCCTTGGAAGATGGTCTGAATGCCCTGCTAAACATCGAAGTAAGTTGGCTATGCACATTCTTTCTCAATATGTGTATTCGTGTTCCATGGTCACTATGTTACATACTTGTGTCTATGGTACCACTGGTGCATGCTCTGAGGGTTTCTGTCCTTTGCAATGCTGAGTACTGGTGCAATTGTTGGCATCCAGCAAGAGTTAGTGCTCATTGCAGGTTTCCAGCCTTGTTTTTGAGGAAGCTGAAAATATTTATTAACATAGAAAGATCATTAAGTACAACGAATGCTCCTGATGGTTGTCCAGAGTGGGTTTTAACCTGATTGTGAGCAGAATGGTGCATTTTGGAGAAACTGATGGTGCATCCTATCTATCCAAAATTTCATAAATCTCCCTGACCAAGTTAAGGATGGATGTGACTTTTAGTTCTTCCAAAATTTCTATCCAATCTGCCCATAACCCAGATCCAAGCTTCAAACTGCTGGTAGGTAACCTTCTGTGTGGTCTGTCTTGGATCCGATATTACTTAGTTTCATCCTTGTCCCAGATGTTACCGTTGGAATTGCATTCAGGTTCCTACAATATAGAGAGATTCCAAGCTTGACCACCCAACCCTCCTCAACCAGCATCATCCTCACACCACCTTAGCTGGATATCTGTTTGGCTGGCAACGTGTATCCTAGAAGTTGTGCACACCAACTATTTATGATCAATTTGGTCTAGAAAATACTGGTTCATGACACAGAAAAATATGCTTGTGCACATAACTTATGACCATGCACCTTGTATGTATGAGTATGTGCCACACAGCTTGTTAAGTACGGTTTTTATATGGATGAAGACCCATGGTTTGGGATATTGGTCAAGAATTTGAAAGTTTCTGATTATTATGGTTATTAGAGAAGAGATGTTAGATTTCAATTGTGCATGCTGCTTGACAAGAAGGGGAAGTCCTTGACCGTTTTTGGCCATAACTGTGTTACTCAGAGACCTGGTTTTATGATAACCAGCATCTAGTTGCATTTGTTCATTTACTTATGCTCTTGCATTTCTTTATTTGGCTACCCCTTGGGTTTTAACCTGTTCCCTGTTTTCTGCCTCAGATACGTGGGAGCAAGCTTCATAACAGAGTCAGGTACCGTGTTGCTTCTTTTACTATAACTTTGTAGTTTGTGTAGATTGTCCAGTATTATAGAAAATGAATTCCTTAATATCTACTTTTCTGCTTGAGTGCATTGTTAACTATCTTGTTATCTTGGCATTTGTTGGAGCTTTTTGACGTTGTATTTATAAAGTGATTTCACCTTTCTAGTAAATTTTCATGGAGTAGTCTTTGGTTATTGTACCATTTAGTCTTGGTTGATGATACTTCCAATTCTTTCCCTATTCCCTGCTGGTTACTTCTTAATCTATGACTAATGCCAAAAGGAATGGGCTTAAAGTGGATTCTTGGATAAAAAAATGTTACTTTGTCTCTCTCTCTCTCTCTCCATATATATGTATATGTACAAATTACCAATCCTACAAATTGTATATAAACTGGGCATTTTCACAAGTCTAGTCTATATTGATTTTCAAGCCCTAAAAAAATCTTGTCACATGTCATTGGAAGATCCAAAAGTTGATTTTTACAAAATCAAACATGTAGAACACATCCATGTGGTCAGATTTAAAAAATAGTGAAAAAACCCTAAAAAATCTCATTTTGTAAGGCAGTTTGTAGAATCCATTCTCTCTCTCTCTCTGTATATATATTTATATTTATATATAAATACCGTAGTCACCTATATCATTCAAGGTAATATCTCGGTGAGAGTATTTCTCGGAATGATTTTCAAAGTTGAAAATCTTGGTAAAATCTCGGGAGTTTCAAAAATTGAAAATATAAATAACACCTCCAAAATACACTACTAGTATGATAGTATCAAATATCAACACCCTTGATTCTACATATATAGGTGACTTCCATTCAAGAATCAAGTGCATGTAGATATTTCACAAGTGCATGACAAATGGAGCACTAAACTGACATCTTAATGAAAAAGTTGATCAGTTATGGGAAACCTGTATCTTTTGCCGAAAAAAAAGGAACAAACGGTCAACTAATAGCAACTAACATACAGGATAGCAATGAGGAACCAGCACGATCAGTAACAACATTCATTCCTTTGTTCAATATTTTCACAGACATCACCCAAAAAAAATCAATACCAGAAAAGCTGAGTAAAAGAACAAAGAATCCTATGATTTGCCACTTAAAGTTGCAAAGGAGATAACTATAACAACAACTATAATAACATATTATCTTGTGAGATATGCATGCCATTTATTGGCATATTATCTAACACCTAACATCTAACATCTAACACCTCCAAAAAGTGAACACCCACTAAGAAGCTGCACAGCCTTTCCATCTCAACATAACATCTAACACCTCCAAAATACACTACTAGTATCAACAAGCGAGAAGAAAACATTAAAAGTTAGGGGAAATCAATTTAAGAAGCAAATGAAGAAGTGGGCATACCGCTAAAGAGGAGCAGACTTCTTATAGCTTCCCCTTATCTTGAGGGTGCAAGGAGTTTGTGGCTTTTGAAATTCGCTTTCCTATGTAACAAAAATATTTTAGCAACTATGTTTGGTACTAATACATGTATATAACTAATTAACTACTCAGCAAAACTATCATGCAAAAACCACTCATTTTCATTTATTTTTATAAATCTAACCCTATCAATGTGATCAATATAATGTTTTTTTATAGGAAATAGGTTTTGAATCATATGATTGCAACATGTTAGCAGGTTTTTTGAGAGCTTCAAAAAATCAACGGCTAAAATTGTGTAGAAACTTCATGACTCAAAAACTCATGTACTTATGCCTTTCAAAAAAACTCATGTACTTACACTGGAAAGCACCATCTAGGGCCTGATCCGTAGCAAACCTGTTGAAGAGATATATGTGGTTATAACTTTTTTTAAGACAAAGAACCCTTACTGAAGCAAAAAAAATCCCACCTGCCCTACATTTTCAATAAACGAGAGAGAGAGAGAGAGAGAGAGAGAGAGAGAGAGAGAGAGAGAGAGAGAGAGAGAGAGAGAGAGAGAGAGAGATCTTCTTCTTTGGCTCTGCCCTAGCGAGGCTGCAAGAGAGAGGAAAGAGAACTGAGAGACGTAAAATTGGAGTAAAAGGCGGAAAAGGGATCCTTTTCCCCCTTTTATACATGTTGACAATAGTCAACGAAAAAAGAAACCAAGACCGACCTTGGCTTACGCCCAGGAGGTCCCCGCCTAGGCGTAAATATAGGGCCCCACCTCCCAAACCTTATCGTCCAGGCAGTGGGGCTGTGCCTAGGCCGCCTAGGCGGCGCCTTTGACAACTAAGATTTTATCCTATCATGACCTTGAAGACTAATTTCTTCCTTATTTTTCAAATTTACCGATTCTTGTTTCAGCAATGTATCAAAGATTTCCCTTTAAATCCTAGAGAATCGAAACTTTTGATTTTTTTCATAGAAAATCCTGCACGAGTACCTAAAAAGTTTATGAAGTATGAAAAATGATTACAACTCTTAGCTTGCATTGTATTGATTGTATTTTCCTCAAGAGCATAGGAAACATTACATTTGCATGCTATGTGGTAAAAGTAGCCAGCTACATCTGTTTCTGCAATAGTGTAATGCAATG
Source organism: Nuphar pumila (assembly GCF_984573655.1). Taxonomy (NCBI): domain Eukaryota; kingdom Viridiplantae; phylum Streptophyta; class Magnoliopsida; order Nymphaeales; family Nymphaeaceae; genus Nuphar; species Nuphar pumila. The sequence goes on from NC_143255.1 coordinate 33,361,397, forward strand.
AGAGTAAGGTGATAATATTTGAAATGAGAGCTCTGCAGTACGGGCTTGATGATAGTGTATTTTAAATGAGACAAAAAATCTGAACTTTGTGCTGGAGTTCCATTGAGTCTAGGTGGTTCAAGCATGTCCACATGATGATGCAGCAAGGTAAACTTTTGTATGACACTTGTCTGTTTTGCGAAGATCGGTTGCCTTATGTTAGTACGGTTGCAGTATTGCTGGCGACAGGTTGCATGTGCCTTTACAGATGCTATGCCACCCCTAACATTATAGAAACTATGGCTGTTGCCCTTTTTTCTAGCTTTTAAGTTGACTGGTGATGCTTTCTTAGATCCATCTTAGTATATAGTGGTTATCTTGATCCTACTAGTGTGTTCAGTGCCTTGTTCTCTTCAACATCTACAGAAGCAGCATGCCTTGTGCTCATTCGCTCATGGAAACACTTAAATGTATCAAGTTTGAACACTATGTACTAGAAAATGCACAGGGCCACAACATGATTGCTCCAAATTCCTGAAGATATCTCTATTATGATTCCTCAGCAATCTTCACTTTCCTTTCCTAAATTCTTCATTTGCTTGCTCTTTGTTTTTTCTGTTTTTTGGCTTCCATGTTGTTGTACCTCTTAGTTTTGTATTCTGCTATAGAATTATAACCACGTTTAGACTTTTGAGCATGTTTGCAATGCCTTGGGGTTCTTGGATTTTCTGAAGCTCTTGTGATTGTATTACAATCACAACACTTTCTTAAGGTTAGTGAAACATGATAAAAGTACAAGTTGTGATTGTGATTGCCAGTTATGATTATTCCTGCCTTGAATCTTGTGAAAGTTGGTCACAAAATTGACCTTGTGACCAACAATCACAGCTTCTACTTTCTCAGCTGTGATTGTTCATCCTCACCTATGACCAAAGCAAACATGTCCCTAAAGATGATTTTTAAGATTCATGATCTTGTAAATTCTGGATTTTTTTTGAACGTTAGGCTCTATCAAAATCTAAACACCTATTTGTCTTTTCTATTGACCTATGTGGATTGTTAAGAGTTAATATCATTGTTTTGCAAGGTAATGCCTTTGATGCTTCTTGGCACTTCTGCGCAATATTTCATGCTAAACACTCTTACTTTTCTTTTTCATATTTTCATGGGCAGCGCTGCACCTCCACCTCTTGCTGCTGGAACCTTTTCTCGTGGGGTCATCACAATGCGATGTGATATGTCCACTTGTAGTTCTGCTCACATATCACTTCTGGTGTCGGGTAGTGCACAGACTTGTTTTGATGATCAAGTACATCTTCCTTTAAACCTCACATTTTATTAGTTTTTTGTCGATAATTGAGTATAAATTTCAATTTTATTTTGTTTGAGAGGTAAAATTTGGATTAAGAGTTATGTTTTATCGTCAGTTGTTGGAGAGCCATATCAAGAGCGAACTTGTTGAGAAAAGTCAGCTGGTTCATGCAGTGCCCCGTTGTGATGAAACAAAGCCATCTTTATGTGAACCCCGTAGATCTGCATCAATTGCATGTGGAGCCAGTGTTTTTGAAGTTTACATGAAGGTTCCAACATGGGCTGCGCAGGTTCCCTTCATGCCTGATCCTTCTTTTTTTGTTTTCTCTTTTCACTGGTTTGTGTGCCCCTATAACGTTTCTGGTTGGATGGCCTTTTCAATTTCGACATATAAAAGATAGACAGAGAATTATGAGGTCAATCATTCCAAACCATGCCAATCTCAGATGAAGCAAGAAAGTCTCTTTGCCCATCCAAGTTGGTTTTGTAAAATGTAGGCACAGTGTATGTGTGCTGTAACATCACGTTTGTTGTGCATCATATGGTGTAGGTACCTGTGTCCTCAGAGAAAATCTCTCAATAATAGCTCTTCTTAAGTGTCTGCAGATGCACGGAGGTTTATTTGATTTTTTTCCTCCTTGTTTTTAACCATGTTGCTATGTCACATAGGTGCGGATGCAGCGATGCGTCACTTTAAAAAAATTTGGCTGCAGGGGTGTGGGGTGTGTGTGTGTGTATATATATATATATATAATTTTTAACAGTTTCAAGTTAATACTAATGAAATAAAAACAATTATCATATCATCAATTCATGCAATAAAACAAATTAACAATCTACCATTCATCATGCATAAAGTCACCATTTTCGTCCTTAAAACAAAAAAATAAAATTTATAAAAAAGAACTGGCCGAACTTAGAACCCAACCCAAGCTTGGGTTCGGTTCTACTGAACCTAGGATTGGGTTCACCAGAGCTGAACCCAGCAGGCTTGGGGTTCACCAGAATCGAACCTTAGCAGCTGAACCCAGGCCTGCTGGGTTTGGCCCTTGTGCCAACGAGGGGAGGATGAGAAAGGAGAAAAAGAGAGGAGGAGAAGGAAGACGAAAGAGAGGAGAAAAAAAAAGAGAGGAGGAGAAGGAAGAAGAAAGAGAGGAGGCGGAGGGAGGAGGAGATGGAAGAAGAAGAAAGACAGGAGGAGGAGGAGGAGGAGGAAGAAGAAGAAGAAATAGAAAGAGAGGAGGCAGAGTTGCCAGTCGAGGAAACGGGAGCGGGAAGCAACACGGGAAGCGAGGCACTTTCAAAATTTTAAGAAGCGGGAAGTGTGAGACAACTTAGAAGCGAATCAGGAATCGTCTTAGAAGCGACCTAGAAAGCGAGGGGGAACCGAAAAAAGAGAAAAAAAATCAAAACACAAAAAAAAAATGGAGAAAAGAGAGAAGCGAGGTGGAAGCACGCTTCCCAAAAATGGGAAGCACATTTCTCATAAATGGGAAGCACATTTCTCATAAATGGGAAGCATGTTTCCCAAAAATGGGAAGCGCACTTCCCAGAAATGAGAAATGCGCTTCCCAAAAATAGGAAACATGCTTCTCAAGAAAATTTTGTGCTTTCCAATGCGTTTTGGAAGCGCGATGTTTCGCGTTTTTGAAACGTGCTTTGGGGAAGCGTGCTTCCCCGGTGCCTTTGGCGTTTCCGGTAACTCTAGGAGGAGAGAGAGAGAGAGACATACTGTCGCCGCCACCGTCGGAAGAGTTGGAGAAGGAGTCGTGCGCTAAACACCCCCCTACCCCCTGATAATTTTTTTTTTAAAAGTGGACCAAAATGGCTCGGTCCAAGTTGACCGAGTCTATTTTGGACACATATAATCCTGGGTGTGGGTTGACTGCACCCAGGGTTTATTGACCGCTCCTGTGTTGTGTCGACGCGGGTGCAGCGGGCTCTTTGGCGAGTCCCTGTGACAGCCATGTTATAAATGTAGAAAGAAGACATGTCCGAAATACACCAACCATGGAATGAATTGATCTCTTATATGCGCTTCTGCAGCATTTATCAGTTACCAACTATTGTTGTCATTTTTAAATAATTTAAAATACATTTTCTACTACCTGGCATATAAGTGAGGAATGATTCTATTCTCACAATTACAGTTTTTAATTTCTGCTCTTTTCCCATTTTCAGATTTGAGTGTAAAAGCATTTATTGTTGAAGTTTCCAACCTGGCTTTTGAGTTTAATTGTGTTTCAGTTTGTTGAGATCTATCTTAAGCTTCCTTGGCCTGAGGATTGGGTCCTTATGGTTTCTTGTGCTGATAGTATGTTAAAACCTCGAATTAACAGATTTTACTTCTGTCCAGGTTTTAAGGCAGCTTGCACCTGAAACTTCTTACCGTAGCTTGGTTACACTCGGCATTGCAAGTGTTCAGGGTTTGGCTGTTGCTTCTTTTGAGAAAGATGATGCGGATCGCCTTCTCTTCTTTTGTAACAAAAAATCAAAAGACTCTGTGGCACTGGAGAGTCATATGGATCCACCAGACTGGTTGCGGCCTCCTGCACCTTGTCGAAAAAGGTCTTCTTTATTGCAAACTTCGAGGCCTTCTGTGAATAGCAGTCCAGTTGATTATAAGGTTTCTAGAGCCATGAACACTGACCAGGACATGGAAATCGAGATGACAGAGAACAAGTCTCTGCCCTCATTACCAAGTAAACAAAGACTAAAAGTTCCAGCCATGAGGCCTATTCCACACACCAAGAAGCATAAGTTGTTACCATTTTCTGGTGTTTCTGAAGTTGAACCACATGAAGGAAGCCTCTTGAAAACTAACATTTCCAGTATGCCCTCCTCGAAGCCCAATTATACAGCATCTGCTCCAGTTCACCGGAAATCTTCAAACTCGTTTCAGGCGCAACAAATTATTTCCTTGAATCCCTTACCACTGAAGAAGCATGGATGTGGTAGAAGTCCCATACAAGAGTGCTCTGAGGTATTTACAGTCTAACAACCCTTGTTTTTGAAGTTCTTTAATCACTTACATATAAAATACCCATATTATAAAATTGGATTAAGTTAGTCAATAAGATGCGAGAGAATCGTTTACGGTGGTTTGGACATATTCGGCGAAGGCCTAATGATGCTCCAGTTACAAGGTTGGAGAAATGGGAAAATATATTAGTTAAAAGAGGTCGGGGTAGGCCTAGGAAGACTTGGATGGAGATGATAGAAAAGGATATGAATGCTTTGAACCTCACCGAGGACATGGCATTGGTTAGAAATGATTGGAGGAAAAGGATTCATGTGGAAGACCCAAAATGATTTTCTCTTTTGGTTCATATCGCTGACCCCAATTGTTTTGGGATGAAGGCGTAGTTGTTTTGTTGTTGTAAGTTAGTCAATAAAAACTAAGTGCTAGTTCCAAGGATTTGATTGAGATTGTGGTATTGTTATAGAACTACCACCTGGACTGAAGCTCAAGCCTCTGTCAATGGTATCCATGAGATAATACTTTACTTACATGAGGCCTATGACTTACTACTCACCAATGCATTCACTGAAGATTTAGGCACCTGACTTATGCTGGATGGCTTCTTAGCTGTATCCTAGTGTCCTGTAAATCATCTTTAACATAGCTTACCTTTTCCTCTTTCATTAGAACTTGGAAGTTCTTCTAGTTATCTTGGGAAATATATTGTATGTATTTGGAGGATTTTAAACACAATAACTAATAGCAGATAACTAATCTTTTGTATATTTTTTCCTCAGTTCAAGATTTAGTTTGAAAACTGTCACATAGACAAGGTTGTACTATATATATATGTGTGTGTGTGTGTGATTATGTGCTATCAAAATTCTTAATCCACAGCAATAAAGCCTGAATATCATATTAAGTGAAAATTCTTGATAAACAATTCTAAATCATTATGATTAAAAACATTGAAGAATATCTTTTGCAGGAAAAATTTGTGCATTCCTGACTTCCATATGATATCTTTTTCAGGAAGAACTTTTGAGGGATGTGATGCAGTTTCTCATCCTTCGCGGACATACTCGGCTTGTTCCTGCTGGTGGACTTGCTGAATTTCCTGAGGCTATACTTAATGCGAAACGCCTGGACCTTTACAATCTGTATAAAGAGGTGAAGTATTCATTTTCTTATTTGTGTTACTATCATTCTACCATATAACTGTTCTTTTTCTCTTTTAATCCTATGTGGGGGCCTCTCGCTTTTTTTCCAGAATAAACCATTTTTATGATAGTAAACGGTATCCTAATATTTTCACATTATGGTCCTTTACTGTAACCTTTCTCATGCTAATTGTTTTCAGATTGTTGGTGGAATATGAATTTTGAGCTTTTTGAATATAGGCTGTTTTTTATCATGTTGAAGCGAAACTGTTTTATCCATATGGTGTATCTGCTGTCTTAAAATTTAGTGTTATTCAAATTCACAAAAGGTACCCTAATGCTTCTATTCAGTAATGATTAAATGACCTCACGAAGAGAAAGAGAACCATTCAGCCTTCTGTTCATAAAATGTCATGCAGTAATATATCTGACTTGTGTAATGTTTTACTGCTGAATTTGGTGTCCCCATGTATGATTAGGTGGTTTCAAGAGGCGGTTTCAATGTTGGGAATGGCATTAACTGGAAGGGCCAGGTCTTTTCGAAGATGCGGAACCACACAACAACCAACCGAATGACTGTACGTTCTGCAACATGATCTCCCATCTTTTGCAAGGATAGAAGTAAAAGAAGACCCTTTTCATGTCCTCTTTTTCCCAAATATTACTAGTGTGAACCAGAGTTACCGGAAGCTTCTTAGATAGGTGGGAAGCCTGCTTTTCGGAAGCATGATACTCCTCGCATCCGAAACTTGATGAGAATCTTGATTCTCCGACGCTTCTCCTATGCTTTTCACACATTCATCTATTCTTCTTATATGTTCTCTTACTATACTTTTCATGTTTCTTGTGTTCCTTTCACGCTTCACACTCACTTCCATGTGCTTTCTTTAAATTGGCAGTTATCATTTTTATATTTTGTTAAAAAAATAATTTTTACACTAAAAAATCATGAAATTTAAGAATAGTCACTTTTATTTTAGTTTTGTGTTTCATTTCGATTTCCATTCAATTCTTATATATATATTTTTAATTCTTCGCTTTCCTCTTCCTATATATTTTAAAATGCATCGCTTCTCGCTTTTGCTTCCTGTATAGTTTTTATTTTTGGCCTCCTAGTTGGGCAACCTTGGTCTGAACTCAGTGAACCTGAGTGGCCAATACATTTGCTATATTGGTTGGGCATGTAGCATATTGGATTTGTTTAGGGAGGACATGCTTGAGTTGTCTCTCTCTAACTGCATGTATTTTGACTACTTTACTAGCGCATGGTTTTCTAAAGTTTGGTCTTGCAGTTAGGACTGTCAATGCATAGTATCAACTATTAACTTAGAACTTAGTGTCTTGAATGTCTTGGTGAGTTGGATTCCTGTACCCTTACTCCAGATCTAATCTTTCCTTCTTAGGGCGTTGGAAATACATTAAAAAGACATTATGAGACCTATTTGCTTGAGTATGAGCTTGCACATGATGATGTTGACGGGGAATGCTGCTTGCTTTGTCGAAGGTATGATGACTTTTGACTTGCTCTTCAATCTGGATTGTGATTAACCCATGGTTGTCTTTCATTAAGCAAATGAACATACTGCTTTGGGCAAAATTAGGGCCAGCCAATAGTTTGACCAACCTGGGAGTCATTAACTTGTTCAAACGTGCGATATTCTGTTTTGCAGTAGTGCAGCTGGGGACTGGGTGAACTGTGGTATGTGCGGCGAGTGGGCTCACTTTGGTTGTGACAGACGACATGGTCTGGGTGCGTTTAAGGTAAACACTACTTACTCATCCTTGCCTTGTGATAAAAATGCTGAGTATTAGAGTTGTTCAGTTCTGGTTTTAATTTGTTCATGATGCAGGACTATGCCAAAACCGATGGACTAGAGTACATTTGCCCTCGGTGCAGTCTGACCAATTTTCGCTCGCAATCAGGGCGGAAGTCTCAGAAAACTGCAAACGGATACTCGCAGGCATTGGCAGTGTAGCCTTAGCTCCGTAGTTTTTTTGGTTTTTCCTCACCCCTTCAATTTTTGTTCCACAAGAGGAGAGCACCACTTGGTGCTTTATTATATAGGTTGTATCATAAAGTTATATGCTAATGATCATAGTCATACACACTGTTTCCTTGTTCCCAATTTGTAAATTGAAGGCTGTGTGGATTTCATCCTCTTGGGGTTCCCCACATGCCTTTTGTTCATGCAAATCTTTTTAACTCAAAGTCTCTCTCTCATACAAGCATGTGCCGCTAAGGTGTTGCTGACATATACAGATACGTACAGGCACAGCATGCTCACACAGTGGTGAACTCAGAAGTCTGGATGTGACACATACAAACAAAAGATTTACATGCATGCGTGCATGCATTCAAAGTATGCAAACTGTCCGCTAGAGTCAGAATTGGATTGCACTTCTGCTCAAATACACAAGCCAGACGGATTTGATCCATTTTTGGCACAATATTCCAGGCCATGACCGTCCGGTCCTTTGGTAATGATCCTTGTTTGTTACGTTTCTATCTGTGTTGATGTAGTACTCAACTGGATACATGGACGTGAAAATGGATGTCACCCACATCACTGTTGTATTTGTTTGTTTGAATACGCATAAACTTGAGAGTGATTAAAAGAAAACTGCCCAACTCTCAGTCATTTACAAAGAGGCTGTCTTTAACATCTCATTAATCATCTCTAACCCATGATTCGTAAAATCACTCAGTTTTCTGAGCTACTGCCGTTTTTGGCATTCCTGTTTTTGCTTTTCAACCATGACGGTGATCTGGTTCAGGCCTTTTTTAGTTTTTCATGACCATTTCCCTTTCTTCTCTGATAGGTTTGTTTAGGTGGGTGTTTAGTTATACATTAACAGGCCCGTCAAGTTCTCTCCCTTTGAGAAAGTTGAAGATGCAATACTGGAGAACTTGCAAAAATATTCTCAGTTGGCTCTTTTCCTCAACTCCATGGTTATGTATGATCTGGTCTGATCGTGATTAAGGCTCTGTTTGGGAACGATTGTTGGAAAGGGTGATGAGAGAGGTGACAAAATGGACGGATTTGGCAACATCATCGTATACCAAGCGACCGGAATGATGGGGATTCCATGAATCCTCCATCACCCATCCCAACAACGGCTCCCAAACAGAGACTAATTGGTGGCCCAGCTCCCTCATGCCATTTCAGCTGATCAAGATAGAGCCTATTTTCACGGATTCTGAACCGTATTTTTCTGTGTGCTCGGCCGTTTTTACATGATATCATAAAGTATGTTTCTTCCATTATCTTTTTTTTTTTTGAGAAGTTAATTTGAAGTATATATTTTTATAAAGATACCTATAAATTAAAATAGTCAAACACAATATGTAAATCAATTTGTATAATACTTTTTTCACAATTTATAATATTTAAAAATGTTAACAAAAATAATGTTTTTTTAAAATAAAATTATTTTTGTTTGAAAGGCAAGGTTAGGCCGACCCCTACCAGTTATATAACTATACCATTGGGTTTTGAACCTGCAACGTCCCAACACAAGTGAAGTGCACTATGGCGTTTCGGAGTCCTCAGACACGGTTCAATTGGTCTAATAATCAAGAGGGCGCCAGGAACATCTTATGTAAGCTCGATTGGTGCCTTGCTTTCGGTCCAAACTCCACCATCAAGACGCTTGCACCATCCGTTTCTGACCATTCTGCTTTCTTACTATCGATCCAGTTTGAATTCCCATCCGGATTCGGTTTTTTAATTTCTGGTTGCATTACGAAGAGTGCCGCACCATTGTTTCCCGGAGTTGGAATATTGGATGTCATGGTTACCCGATGTGACGACGCATCCAAAAACTTGATGAATTTGGTTATCAATTGCGGGTGCAGAACAGGAGATCCTTGAGTTCCATAGATGAAAATGTGACCTCTGATTCATGCAGAGCTCGACTCATTGTAACCGCTCATCGAGGAAGGAGACCATGATGCCTTATTGCAAGACAATGCTTCGCGTGAAGAACTCGTCGAAGCTCTAAAAATGGAGGAAAGCTATTGGAGTCAGAAATCTCGTATCTCTTCTTGGCTTCTAGAAGGTGATTTCAAAACAGTTTTTTTTCATGCTTCTGTACGTGTTCAGCGTCAGCCCAACACTATTCACCACCTTCAATATGAGGGCCACACTTTAGAGGAGTTTACAAACATCCAACCAGCTTGTAGTGCATACAACCTTTGGAACCTATCTCTGCAGCTGAGCTCAGTGGTGCTGTGTTCGAAGCGTGTAGAGACAAAGCACCGGGTCCTGATGGGGTCCTGAGCTCAGTGGTGCTGTGTTCGAACCTATCTCTGTAAACCACCCCACTTTCTGAACTTCGTATGAAAAGAGAAATATTAGCCTTAGAAATTTAGAATTTTCATTTATTTCAAATAAATTCTCAAACTGTCAAACCAAGCCTGGGAGCCTGTTTAAACCCATACAAGTCTACTTTTAATTTGCAAACATAATTTCAAAAATCTTTATTTTCAAAGACGTGGTTGAGCTATATTACTTTTCCTTTTAAGTAACTATGAAAAAAAAACACATTATTCACAACTAATTGATGCATGAACCAATTTTGACTGGAAGCAAAAGTAATGACTAATCAAATGGTAGTAAGCTTGACAATCGGGTTATAGGTTTCAATATAGTCACCATGTTCTCTTCCTCTGAACTGGTTCTTGCGGCCTCTACCACGTTGAGCTACAAAAGCAGTAGCAGTTGACTCTACATATGATTGCTTGGGATGCAATATCTCTAGACGCTTCTCTTGATTGAAAAGCATGTCATACACCTCTACGAATGTGATCCTGAACATAGAGACTGTAGTCATAAAGCTTTCGTAGTCACTAGAGAGCTCATTTAACGCGTTTTGCACAATCTCTGAATCAGACACAAGTTCATCGGCATCACAAAGAGAATATGTCAAGAACTTAACATTATTCAAGTATTCAATCATTGACTTGTTACCCATCTTCACAAGGTCATTCTTCCTTTGGAGGATCCTTAGACTTGATTGAGAGACATATGACCTCTCTAACATGATCCATGCATCTCTTGAAGTTGAAATTTGCATAATTTGTCCAAAGACATACTTGGTGACTGTTGCTTTGATCCAGTTTAGAGTGAGCTGGTTGGTGCGCTTCCATACAAGATAATATGGATTAACCTTCATTTGATCACCCGCCTTGATAAATTGATCTGGAGCAAGATGTGAACCATCCACAAATTTTATCAAATCTTGGCTAGACATCATATATTCAATCTGTGAGAGCCAGAGAAGGTATTTGTTTCTATAAAGTTTGATAGAGATAAGACTCAAAAATGCATTCCATTGAATGGCTTGATTGAGACTTGAGAGAAAGGGAAGATGAAGGATTTGTAGATGCCATGACTAACACTCAAAGAACCAAGAGCCAAGAAGGCTCTGATACCATAAAAAAGCCAAAAACACACGAGAAAACATGATTTACATGGTTCGCTCCAACAATGACCTATATATATCTATGATTTACTTTCTTATTTCACACTCAACAACCTCTCGTGAAATAAGTTCCTATTAAATAGAGTTTCAATACAATGGGCTTATTTAGAACTTTGGAGTTTTGTGAAATTAGAAACCAAGCTGGTATCTCTAACAACCGAGTAACCAAGAATCTGCATGGTGATTCTACAAGAGATCATGATCAAGATGTATCTAAAAACAGATCCTATAAACTAGGAAACAATTGTATTAAGAGAATATATATAACAAGGCTAAACAAGTCTATCGGCATCTCTTAACCGATAGCATTCTCGTGGATGTAGGTGTATCATACACTGAACCACGTTAATTAGTGTTGTCTTTCTTCTCCTTTGCTTACCTTTTCATGGTATCAGAGCAAGTCGATCAAATGGCTTCCTCTTCAACAAAATTTCCCTACCCATATAATGCAAACTTCGTGTCCATCAAGTTGACTCATTCAAACTTCTTGTTGTGGCAAACTCAGATGTTGGGACTCATTGAGAGTCAAGATATGGGAGGTTTTATCGATGGAGAAATACAAATGCCATCAAAGTATCTTGCAGTCGATGGAGGAAATACTTTAGAAGACCTAAATTCAGATTTTCTTGCGTGGCGAAAATCCGATTGCCTACTACGGAGATGGATTACAGGGATGCTTGCTGAAGAAATTCTGGGGCTTGTTATTGGACAACAATCGTCTCGAGAGGTATGGAATACCCTAATGAGTTATTTTGTCCATGAATCTCAAGAACAAGAAATGCTTCTTATGCAAAAATTACAAATGCATAAGGAAACAAGTCGGTCGATGAGTATACAAGAAATTTTAAAACTATATGTGATGAACTGACTGCCATTGGCAAGCCTATCACTGATCATTCCAAAGTTTTTTGGCTGTTGACCGGTCTTGGGAAGGATTATGAATCCTTTCGTACTACTATGCTCAAACCGCCGACGCCTTCGTATCTTGAAGTAGTCGCATTGCTCCAAAATCACGAGACCATGAGAAATTTGGATGAAGATGTCAGAACTCAAGTTGCCTTTGTCAGCCAACGATTCTCCAATCAAAAGTTTAAAGGTAACAAAAATCAAAGTTTCAATCAAAACTTCAATTCTAAAGGGTGTGGTTTCCTTCAAGCTAGTCAAGGAACTACCTGGAACTCTGACAACAAAAACAAGAAGCCAAATCGAGAAAAAGGGGTCCTCTGTCAAATTTGCAACAAAAATAATCATAGTGCTCTTAACTGCTGGCATAGATTCAATCAAACATTTCAGCCCCAACAGGTTTCTCAAGCACTTGCTGCCGTTAAAGTCGCTGATAGTCAAGACCACCAGTGGTTTCCTGACACCGGGGCCTCAGCACATGTGACATCTAATCCAGGTAAGCTCGATTCTCTCACTGCATATTCTGGAATTGACAAAATCATGGTTAGCAACGGGCAAAAATTAGACATCACCCACATCGGGAAAGCCACTATATCTAACGGCCAACAGCATGTCACTTTGGATAATGTGCTTGTTGTGCCGCAAATCAAGAAAAATTTGATTTCTGTTAGTCAACTTACATCCGATCTTCCATATATTTTTGAGTTTTTGGCTAATGGGTTTGTTGTGAAGGACACACAGACCAAACAAGTGGTGATCTTGGGGATCAGGCGTGATGATCTCTATGTATTCGACCATAAAGGAATGCAGAAAGTGAACCAGATTCATGAAGTTTATTTTTCTTCCAGATTTCAGTCTGCTAATAAGGATATATGGCATCAGCGACTTGGCCATATCCATCATGAGATAGTTGATTTTCTTGCAAATAAAAAGGCAATTTGCGTAAACGGGACCAATTATAAGAATTTAATTTGATCTAGTTGTCAGATGGCTAAAATGTGTCGCTTGCCCTATTTGCCTCTTGATGAACATTGTGATCCGTTTCTTGGAAAAGTCCATTGTGATCTATGGGGACCAGCCCCAATCACTTCGGATGACCGATTTTTATATTATGCTGTTTTCATTGATGAAGCCACTCGGTTTATATGGTTTTACCCATTGCGGCTCAAATCTGAACTCTTTCATGTTTTCACCATCTTTCACAAATTTATTGAAAATTAGTTTGATCACAAAATTAAAAAGTTTCAAACCGATGAAGGAGGCGAGTTTAATAGTCTCAAATTAAGGGATTATTTACACGACAACGGGATCCAACATCTCAAAGCTTGTCCTAAAACTCCTTCCCAAAATGGGATGGCTGAGCGCCGACATCAAACTATTGTCGAACTTGGCCTCACCATGATGTTACATGCTAGTATACCATCTCATTTTTGGGTCGAGGCATTTTCCACAACAGTTTGGCTCATTAATCGGCTTCCTACCCCTACATTACACATGTAGTCTCCTTTTGAACTTGTCTTTGGGAAAGATCCAACGTACTGTTGCCTGCGCACCTTTGGGACTCAATGCTTTCCGTATCTTTGTGACTATGTGCAACATAAGCATCAGCCCTGATCCTTGTCTTGTGTATTTATGGGATAAAGCTCCATACATAAAGGTTACAAATGCCTTTACCCACCAACCGGGCACCTGTATATTTCCCGTCATGTTGTCTTTGATGAGGAAAATTTTTCCTACAAGCAACCAGATACGCTATTCTCCTCAGCCAACACACACCAAGACAGGGTTAGTTTTCATGATTGGAGTGATTTGTTTTCAGCGCGAGATCAGCCCCCTTTTAATGCTACCACTCCTTTCAACCGACATCATACTTGTTGTCATAATGATCCAGAGCCATCATCTCTTGACTTTCCTGCTTCGACCAGCCCCAGCGTGCTATGCCCTTCAGTTACCCATTCCAACTCCTCAGATCTTAGAGCTCATGGTGAGCAAGGTGATGGTCCTATCCCTCACTCAGTTGCTCCTTCTCCACAGTCCACTACCATAGGAATCACCGAACATTCTATGGTCACTCGAGCCAAAGTCGGGATTGTCAAACCCAACCCTAAATATTTTTTGGCCCTCACTGTCCCACTTGAACCAAAAACTGTGAAACAAGCCTTACAAGATCCCAATTGGGTCCGCGCCATGCAAGAAGAAATGCAAGCTCTTGACCATTGTCACACCTGGACATTAGTCCCTCACCAACCAGATATGAATGTTGTGATTACTCGGTGGGTCTTTAAAACTAAGTTGAAAAGTGATGGCACGATTGAACGACTAAAAGCGCGCCTTGTGGCTCGAGGATACCATCAAGTCCCTTGAGTCAATTTTTTGGAAACATTTTCTCTGTCATTAAGCCAACCACCATTCAGATTGTCTTAACCTTGACCCTTTCTAATAACTGCCCCATCAAGCAATTAGATGTCAAAAATGCGTTCCTTCATGGGGTTTTGGATCAAATTGTGTTTATTGAGCAACCTCCCGGGTTTGTGGATGCTGCACCTTACCATGTTTGTCGCCTCCATCGAGCTCTTTATGGCCTTTGACAAGCACCCCGGGCATGGTACGACCGGTTTGGCTCATATCTACTTTCCAAAGGATTTTTCTCAAGTGTTTCCGAATCCTCCTTGTTTGTTTGCCATTCTTCTAGTGACACCATTCTACTTCTGTTATATGTTGATGATATCATCTTAATGGGCAATAATCTCCTGCTTCTTGACACTCTTATTAAAGATCTTAGTCATGAGTTTGCTATTTGGGGTATTTACATCACTTTCTTGGAATTGAAGTTCTGCAGATTCCTGGGGGACTATTCCTTAATCAATGCAGATATGCTTACAACCTTTTAGAAAAAGCTAATTTGCTCTTATGTAAAGCCGGCAATTACACCCTTAATCACAAATTTCAAGGCCCCAATTGACGATGCTCTCTTTTCAGATCCTACGTTATTTCGAAGCTTGATTGGCGGACTCCAATATCTTAATTTTACTAGACCAGATATCTCCTTCAATGTTAATTTTCTTAGCCATTTTATGGAATCACCCAGAGATAGTCACTTTAAACTCACAAAGCAGTTACTCCGCTATATTCATGGGACTATTGATCTTGGCATCAATCTTTTCTCTCAGTCACAGCTTCATCTCCATGCATTCTCGGATTCAGATTGGGCTGGGTGCCCCGTGATGCGCCGCTCTACCACTGGTTTTGCTACTTTCCTTGGCTCAAATTGTATCTCGTGGACTGCTAAGAAACAACCAACTGTTGCTTGATCTACTACGGAGGCAGAGTATCGTTCCATGGCTTCTGTGGCAGCTGAGTTAACATGGATCTCCTACATTCTTAAGGACATTGGGCTCTATCTTGCCGATCCCCCTGTGTTGTATTGTGATAACATGTCAGTTCTACAGGTTTCTATTAAACCTGTTTTCCACTCTCGCATGAAACATATGGAACTCGACTACCACTTCTTGCGGGAAAATGTTGCTCTTGGCCTGCTTACTACTCAATTTGTACCGTTATCCCAGCAAGTCGCTGATATTTTCACTAAAGCATTGCCAGGCTCGGTCTTCACTCACTTGCGAGGCAAACTGGGGCTTTTCTTCCTGCCGCCCAATTTGAGGGAGGATAATAACCGAGTCAGCAAGAATCTGCATGGTGATTCTATAAGAGATCATGATCAAGATGTATCTAGAAATAGATCCTATAAACTAGGAAACAGTTGTATTAAGAGAATATATATAACAAGGCTAAACAAGTCTATCAGCATCTCTTAACCGATAGCATTCTCGTGGATGTAGGTGTATCATACACTGAACCACGCTAATTTGTGTTGTCTTTCTTCTTCTTTGCTTACCTTTTCAATCTCATCTTTAATGTGAGAATTAGAAAGACATGAAAAATATTTCTAGTCTTCTTTCTTATCTTTATCAAGCCTTTAAATTTCCTTCTTCAACTGGATTTCCAAAGGCTAAACTTTCTTATTCAATTGATCTCCTTTAGTCTCAACCTTGGTTGGAGACTTTCCTGAACATTCTTCTGGATCTGGTCCCAATTCTAAATCAGCTATCGGATGACTCTTGTTTTTTTTTTCTGGATTGAATATTCTAACACTATAAGCATTTAAGAGAGTATACTTAGTGAATAGAGATCTTGATGTGCATTTGGGTTGTCAAGTACATGATCTTTGCTTTAAGAAGAAAATCTTATTGTAAAGGGCACTTCTATGGTAGTATTGTACGTCCATAGTTTGTGGTGGCAGCTCCAAAAGAAAAATCTAACCATTGGATCATGTTTAACATGTTCTATTTATCATTTTTCATGTATTGAAATTGAATCGAATATGATATTTTATATAATTTTTAAACTCTCCTTATTTTCATAAACTGTGAGCCAATGATTTTCACTGTCTCGAAAATAGAATCACATGTTGTATAGGACATGATAAATCCCTATAATGTACTAAACGAGGGAAAGATTTCTACCCAAAAAAGAAAGAAAGTTTAACTTGCCCATGAAACCCCAATAATGTTCTTATGTATTGATTTTGTAAAATGCTACCATACAATGATACACACTCCTATTTGTTTGAATAGATCTAGACACCAAATGGTAAATCTAACTGTATAGATGTATTTTAGCATAGGCCAAGTAGGCATGCTACTGGCTTGTGTTCTATGAACATGCAAAACTGTGAGGGATGGCACTTGCATCTTGGGTTACTTTAGTTCTCAGTTCCCAAAGTGGATTATATTAGGCAAAAGGCTTCTGATTCCACACATAATATAGTGTGCATCCTGTCATGAAGATCTACATGCAAGCAATGAAACTGATAAGAACTCTAAGAATATGGTCAGTAATCTAGTGAAAGTTTGAATCAATAATAATTTAGGCTGAATATAAGATTTAAGCAAATGAAATTTACATTTCAGGAAACAAAAGCTGAAGTAACAGAAGCAACCACAGATGTATCTGGTTGCAGCATAACAAGATTCAAGCATCTATCTAAAAGCTTTCAATTACCATAAATCACCCAAAGAAAAATCCTCGATCGTTGGATTATCAAGTTTGAAGTTACGAGAAACCAAATGATCAATAGCACATGTCGAAGAACATTTAAAATACAACAAATCACTACATTCAGAAGATGAAAAAACCACATTGTTCAATTACAACAAACATACAATATATTGGCTCCACTTGCCACAATTTGACTCGTACAATCTATGAAAATTATCAGCATGCTTCTTTAAGTCCCTACAAGAGAAAATTCAACACCTTGCAGTTCTTCCCTACCATATTGTTTGTTTCCCTTGCTAAGGGTAGATCATAAATAAAATTGAAGATACATATAAAAGCTATGAGATTGAATCTTACAAATATATACTTTGGCCCTGTAACTTAAGCAGCATGGCATGATTCTCCACTGTCATTTGCGCTTGGTCTTGCTTGCATTGCTTTGAATTATGGTAATAAGCACATGCACTAACATAACAAAGTTCAGATGGTCACATGTGACCCAGACAGAAGCATAAATTTTCAAGTTTAGATTGCGTTTGCATTTTGATTACAACTCACGCCTTTGATTTGCATCTATTGCATATTTTCTTTCAATGGATGGTAGCATGTTGCAAGCATACAATTTTGTCAAATTCCTTTTAAGTTCAAGAATTGCAATTGTAGGGTATAGGCTCTTTTGAAAGGACACTGAAACAAAAAATGTAGCACCTTGGATAATAATTGATACCAGGACATTTGTTTATGCCATGCCTTTTAATTTTTCCACCCCATTTATCCAAAGTTGATCTTGGTTTTCATTATCAAATGAACTCATATTGCATATACATCTACCATTTTTATTGCCCCTTTATGCCCTTATCATCTTTTTGGTTTCTAGTGTTTCTAAATCCTTTTTCTTTATTTTCTTTAATGACTAATCTGAGGAACACCCGTATAATTGAAGCCTGAGATCTTATAGAAGTTAGCATTGCTTATGCTAATCCAGATATCATATTTTATATGATTTATTTTCTTTATTTTTTTGTCCCTTCTCTTTAATGATTGTTTCCTTTTTGTTATGCTAAAGTCTTAGAAATCAAATAAATGAAAATGAAAATGCAAATTTCAAATTTTTTTAAACTACATTAGCTAATTGAGTTGTCAAATTACCTACAATAACACATATTGGTGTTACGACAATGAAGCCATACATGATACTTCAAGTACAAGGTTTTGATGATGAATAAGTAAATCAACTGCATTTCAGCTAAAGCGATGAAGAAAGATGACAAACATTGAAGAATTCGATGAAGAATCTTTGAAGACTAGTGTGCAAATGTTAAATTCATTAAAAGTCTTAGATTATTGTAAGAGCCTTACTTAGAGTGCATATTTAAATTGCATTTTACCTAAAAAGTCTTTAGAAAAACTTTTCTAAAAGAACCCCTCATGAAAATCTTTTTTGAAAACTCTTTTCTTAAATTTTTGTGTTTATTAGTCGACCAATAGACTCACCAGTCGACTAATCCTTTCGCGCCATATTTTCTAAAAAGTCATTTTTGTCAAATTAGTCGACCGAAGGTTTTATTAGTCGACCAGATAAAACATCTGTTTTCTGAAAATTTAGCAGCAGTCGACTAATGACTTTATCAGTCGACTGGACAAAACATGCGTTTTCTGAAAATTTAGCAGCAGTCGACTAATGCTTTTATCAATCGACCAGACATAATGTATGTTTTTCAGAAGATTTTAGCAGCAGTCGACTGAAAGGGTTTTCAGTCTACTGATGATATTATCAGTCGACTAATTTTATCTCTAGTCGACTAAGTTTCAAAAGTTCAAATTTTCAAATGGCTCGATAAACAGATCAGTCGACCGGCGATAACTGTCAGTTTACTAATAACTAACTATTAGTCGACTAACTACTGTTCCAGTCGACTAATTTTGCTGTTTTTTTCTGAAACTTTAAAAAGGCGTATCTTTTCATTTTTCGAACGTTTTGATCATTCAAAATGGACTGTTTTGACACCTTTTCATACCCTCAACGTATGGAAACTTTCAACTATAAATATGAGTGCATTTTACACTCAAAAGCACTTCAATTCAATCAATTTGAATCATTTACTCTTTGTTTTTCACTCATATTCATTTTCTCACTCACGTGATATTTTTCACTTCAGCTTTTCACTCAAATTCCTTTGAGAGATAGTGAATTCGTGAGTAGAGTATTTCAACAACCTCAAAAGCCAATTGCATCTCATTTGCATTCAAAAGAAGGGCTCATAGGTTGTATTGTAAGTTGTTACTTATTTCAATTTTTTACAAAAAAAAGGACTTCTTGGTTTAAAGGAGTTGTTTGCTTTCAGTAGTTGTGTTACTAGAAGTGGGACCGGATTTGGTCTATATGATCTTGTAGTTACACAAGGTTGATAGTGGAAATCTCAAGCAGGTTTTGCTTGAGGACTGGATGTAGCTCGGGAAAGACCGAACCAGGATAAATTACTGTGTTCTTTGTGTGTTTGCTTTTCAAATTGCAAAATTTGTCAATATTCCGCAAACAATTTTTAAAAGCACTATTCACCCCCCCTCTAGTGCTCGTTGCCTCGATCCTACTGCACTTTCATTTGGTATCAGAGCAGGTTTGCTATTATTTTGATTTGACCATCATCTAGCATGATAACTACAACATCTCAGCACAAAGAAGGATGCTCCTCTGTTCGTCCTCCTCTCTTTGACGAAACAAACTATGGATACTGGAAAGTGAGAATGACAATATTCTTGCAATCCATGGATCTCGATATTTGGAGAGTTGTTTCAGATAAGTATCAAACTCCATCAACTGATTTCAGCCGATGGACCGATGAAGAAAAGAAGACTGCTTCACTTAATGCCAAGGCAATGAATGCATTGTATTGTGTCGTTGACAATGTAGAGTTCAATCGCATCTCTCAATGCTCTACAGCAAATGAAATCTGACATACTCTTCTCGTGACTCACGAAGGCACGTCAACGGTAAATGAATCTAAAATCGCCTCTTTGGTTCATAAATTTGAATTGTTTAAAATGAAGCAAAATGAATCTATATTGGACATGGTAACAAGAATGACCGATATAACTAACACTCTAAAATCCCTTGGAAAAGAATATGCACAAGTGAATTTAGTCAGAAAGATCCTAAGGCGTTTAACTCCTGAATGAGAGAGAAAAACCACTGCCATTGAAGAGGCAAATGATTTAAACACTCTCACTCTTGAAGATTTGGTTGGTAACCTAATGACATATGAAATCCAACTTCAAGACAGACAAGAAGAAGAACCAAAGAAGAAATCTCTTGCTTTTAAGGCTTCTTCTGACTCTGAAAATTCAAAAGAAGATGAAGATATTGTCCTCATCACAAGGCAATTCAGAAGATTCATAAAAAAGGGAAGATTTCAAAGAAAGTTAAAGAAAACGGATTCTTCCAATCCCAATGAAGTCAAGTGTTTTAATTGCAAAAAGGTTGGACATATCAAGAAAGATTGTTCTCTTCTCAAAATCAAGCTCAAGGACCAATTCAAGAAGAAAAAGGCATTTCAAGCATGTTGGGATGATAGTGACTCCTCTTCCGATGAAAAATCAAATGAAGAAGTCGCCAACATGTGCTTTGTAGCACAAGAAGATTCGGTAAGTCAATTTGACTATGATGTGTTATTAGAAGCATTTAATGATTTATATGCTAAATTTAAGAGTCTAAGTTCTAAAAATAAAGAGTTAAAAACTAAAAATTCAACTCTTGACTCTAAAAAAAAACATTACTTCAAGAGATAGAAGATCTCAAGAAGGAAAACTCTTGCCAAACATTTGAGATAAAAGAAATTGGAGTTAGAACCAATCTCTTAAAAAAAAAAAATAACTAGTCTAAAAGAAAAATCAAATGATCTTCTTTCTATAGTGACCAAATTCATAAATGGTCAAGAGAATCTAGAAAAACTTCTTGGTTCTCAAAGATGCTCGGTTAATAAAACCGGATTGAGATATAGTTTCTTTGATACTCAAAATAGACCAAACTATGTTGTGAAAAATCAAAGACAATATTCTCAACCATTTGTTCAAAGAACTAAATTTTCTAGTAGAAATGCATCTAATCATGAAACTTATAATGCTTATAAGCCTAGACATGATTATTCTAGAAATGCTAAATCTTTTTATAGAAAGAATACTTTTTATCAAAGGAAACCAAAATCCAAATGGATATGGGTTCCTAAGACTAACTCTCATGGACGCAAAAATAGAAAAGGGTCAAATGCTTTGTCTTCTAATTTTGTTGTAGGTACACAAAATAAGGAGCAAATGGATATTGAACAACGGTTGTTCCAAACATATGACTGGAAGGCCGAAGTTATTTTTCACCCTCCAAAGTAAGGATGGAGGAACCGTCACCTTTGGTGACAATAACAAGGGAAAAGTAATCGATATTGGTAATATTGGTAATCCAAAATTTCTCTTGATAGAAAATGTTCTTTTAGTAGATGGTTTAATGCATAATTTATTATCTATTAGTCAATTATGTGATAAAGGTTTTCATGTTTCTTTTGAACAAGATTTATGCTTAATTTCTAATTTTCAATCTAAAAAGATCATTTTTAAAGGTAAAAGAAGGAACAATGTGTATGAACTTTATCTAGATGAGTTACCCATTTTTAATGAAAAATGTCTTATTGTTTCAAATGAAATTCAATGGTTATGGCACAAAAGACTTGGACATGTTAACTTTAAAATTATTTCCAAGTTATCCAAGAATGATCTTGTAAGAGGCCTACCTAGAATACCATATAAAAAAGATCACTTATGTGATGCTTGCCAAAGGGGTAAACAAATCAAGAGTTCTTTCAAAGCAAAAGATATAGTTTCAACAAAACGTCCTCTTGAACTTTTACATTTAGATCTATTTGGACCTTCTAGAATTCAAAGTTTGAATGATAGCAAGTATGCTTTTGTTATAGTAGATGATTATTCTCGATTTACATGGGTGATTTTTCTAAAAAGCAAAAGTGATGTTTTTTCTGAATTTTCCAAACTTTATAGAAGAATTACAAATGAAAAATCTATATCTATTATTAAAATTTGTAATGATCATGGTGGTGAATTTGAAAATGAATCTTTTCTAAAGTTTTGTGATCTACATGGTATATCTCACAACTTTGCTTTTCCTAGAGCAGCTCCACAAAATGGAGTTGTTGAAAGAAAGAATAAAACTTTGCAAGAATGTGCTAGAACCATGCTTCAAGATAAAAATTTACCAAAATACTTTTGGGCTGAAGCAATAAATACAACATGTTATGTTTTAAACCGTGTTCTTATTCAACTTATCTTACATAAAACATATTTTGAATTGTATTATGATCGTATACCAAAGATCTCATATTTCAAAATTTTTGGTAGTAAATGCTTCTTGTTAAATACCAAAGATAATCTTGATAAGTTTGACTCAAAATCAGATGAATCAATATTTCTTGGATATTCTTCTAGAAGTAAAGCTTATCGTATTTTCAATAAAAGAACATCTTGCATTGAAGAATCTTTACATGTTGCATTTGATGAGAATTGTGAGCAGGTTATACCTCTAAGCAAAGGAGAAGAAATAATACTTCAAGAAGAACCCTTGATAGAGAATACTTCTCAAGAAAATATTCCTCTTCAACGTGTTTGGAAAGAAGTTCCTAATCATCCACATGAACAAGTTATTAGAGAAATAAAGAGTGGTGTCCAAACTAGAAGGCAATTAGAAAAATATATTGCAAATGTTGCTTTCATATCTAAAATAGAACCAAAGAATATCAATGAGGCTTGTGATGATGAATTTTGGCTTTTGGCCATGTCTGAAGAACTTAACCAATTTACTAGGAATGATGTTTGGGATCTAGTTGATAGACCAAAGGATCATCCAGTAATTGGAGTTCTGCATCTGCAAAAGGTTTAGGTTCTCCTCCTCCTACACCTTCTTCAAGACATGGATTTTCTCTCAGATTACTCCGAAATCCTCTTTTATATGATACTTTTGGATCGATTTCTGCACTACCTATTTACCAGGCCGAAATGTACTGTTTTATCTGTTTTCTCGTTATAAAATAAGAGAATTATTTCAAGGAATTTCACATCTTTTTGATGCCTGTGCAGATACCCTTCATTATCCTTTTCTAATTCACTTGTTTTACACGAATTTACATTTTGATCATGAAACTGGAGTTTTGTGCTCTCTTGTTCGTGATGTTGAAATCGAGTTTGATTATAAACTACTTGGAGAAATCCTAGAAATTTCATCTTCAGACACTCTTTTCAATACTGTTGAGCTGAATGATGAGAGAATTTTTGAACAAATTCTTCTTCCAGGTGCACCTCATTGCCCTCCTTTCAAAAATACTAATCTTCAAACTCGTGCACGGATTGCTGGATGAATCCTTGCCCACAATGTTCTACCTAAAACTGGTTCTTTTGATCACTATTCCACAGATCTATCTACGACTTTTTATGTTTTATTTGGAAATATTTATGTAAATTGGGCCAATGTGTATTTTACAAATTTGTGGAAACAAAAACCATTTCTTCCTTATGGATGTCTTCTAACTCGTATTTTCAGACATTTCAAAGTTCCCTTAACTAATGAAAAATATATTAAGCAAAAGGAGTTCTTTGATCAAACTATTTTTAAAAGAATGAAAATTAAATATCTGCCTTTTTTAAATGTTGATCAAACTGAACCATCTGATCCTACTGAACCATCGATTTCTGAACCCTCACCATCCTCTGCGACACCTTCATCTCAAGCAAAACGAAAGAAATTTTCTACAAGTCAAGACAATGATGAAGTTTTGCAGCGATTGGAAGCTTTGGAGCTGCATCAATGCACTTTTCGTGAAGATGTGACTCAACAACTATCTTTGATTCAGAAAAAGATTACTTCAATCAAGGATTTGCTCAACTCACTTTTCTGATCTTTGTTGTCTAAACTTTGATACTTTATGGATTGTAATATTTTAAACTTGTATCTCCATTTTGCTTATGCTATTTCTGCCCTTAATCTTTTTGATTATGACAAAGGGGGAGAAAAGATAGATTTTGGTAGACACATGCATGGAACTTGCAGGAGAAAAGCATAGACCTTGCATGAGAAATGCGAAATTAAGAGAAAAAGATAGAAATTGCATATTGCATTATGACATGGAAATGCAAACCAATCAATATGTGATATATGTGTTTTAAATGTGCTAACTTTTAATGTTTTGCAGCATATTGATAGGGGGAGTAAAATCTCCATCTATGTATCTAAATGTTTCATCTTTGATTAAGTTTGTCATCATAAAAAAGGGGGAGATTGTTACGACAATGAAGCCATACATGATACTTCAAGTACAAGGTTTTGATGATGAACAAGTAAATCAACTACATTTCAGCTAAGGCGATGAAGAAAGATGACAAACATTGAAGAATTCAATGAAGAATCTTTGAAGACTAGTGTGCAAATGTTAAATTCATTAAAAGTCTTAGATTCTTGTAAGAGCCTTACTTAGAGTGCATATTTAAATTGCATTTAACCTAAAAAGTCTTTAAAAAAACTTTTCTAAAAGAACCCCTCATGAAAATCTTTTTAGAAAACTTTTTTCTTAAGTTTTTGTGTTTATTAGTCGACCAATAGACTCACCAGTCGACTAATCCTTTCGCGCCATATTTTCTAAAAAGTCATTTTTGTCAAATTAGTCGACCAGATAGAATATCTGTTTTCTGAAAATTTAGCAGCATTCGACTAATGACTTTATCAATCGACTGGACAGAACATGTGTTTTCTGAAAATTTAGTAGCAGTCGACTAATGCTTTTATCAGTCGACCGGACAAAATGTATGTTTTTTTTCAGAAGATTTTAACAGCAGTCGACTGAAAGGTTTTTTAGTCTACTGATGATATTATCAGTCGACTAATTTTATCTCTAGTCGACTAAGTTTCAAAAGTTCAGATTTTTAAACGGCTCGATAAACAGATCAGTCGACCGACGATAACTGTCAGTCTACTAATAACTAACTATTAGTCGACTAACTACTGTTCCAATCGACTAATTTTGCTGTTTTTTTTTCTGAAACTTTAAAAAGGCGTGTCTTTTCATTTTTCAAACGTTTTGATTGTTCAAAATAGACTGTTTTGACACCCTTTCATACCCTCAATGTATGGAAACTTTGAACTATAAATATGAGTGCATTTTACACTCAAAAGCACTTCAATTCAATCAATTTGAATCATTTACTCTTTGCTTTTCACTCATATTCATTTTCTCACTCACGTGATATTTTTCACTTCAGCTTTTCACTCAAATTCCTTTGAGAGATAGTGAATTCATGAGTAGAGTATTTCAACAACCTCAAAAGACAATTACATCTTATTTGCTTTCAAAAGAAGGGCTCATAGGTTGTATTGTAAGTTGTTACTTATTGCAATTTTCTGTAAAAGAAAGGACTCCTTGGTTTAAAGAAGTTGTTTGCTTTCAGTAGGTATGTTACTGAAAGTGGGACCGGATTTGGTCTGTATGATCTTGTAGTTACACAAGGTTGATAGTAAAAATCTCAAGCAGGCTTTGCTTGGGGACTGAATGTAGGTCAAGAAAGACCGAACCAGGATAAATTATTGTGTTCTTTGTGTGTTTGCTTTTTAAATTGCAAAATCCGTCAATATTTCACAGACAATTTTTAAAAGCACTATTCACCCCCCCTCTAGTGCTCGTTGCCTCGATCCTACTGCACTTTCAATTGGAAGTGATTACATACAAATTATTGCACTTGGTTTTTATTATGAAATGAACTCATATTGCATAAACCACAAACATGTCATGTGTTCATGAGCTTTTCCTAGCTAGATCATTCTAAGTGTAAAACCTGTAATTTTTAAGGATTATTAATAAATAAAGAACTCATTTTTATCATTAAATTATAAATGTGTTTTTAGCTTTTAAATTTTATTTATTGATATATTACATATTTATTTATTTATTTTGGCCAATTAGGGCATAATTTGCATTTATAGAACTATTTTGGGCTATAAATCACTATTTATATATAAATTATATTTAAATATATTTTTGATGGTGTTTGTAAATTATTAGAGTGTTTGTGCGTTATATTGGTAATGGTTTATAGGGTAATTACCATTTTTGACTAATCTTAGTATAATTGATATTTTTGGATTTATTTTGGCATTTGTGATCGCACACGAAGAGTTCATTATATTGCTTGGGTAGCGGTCTTTGTGGACTTCGAAACCCCTCGATTTTTTGGGTTTCAATTCATTGTTCTTTACATTATTAATGTTGAACTTATAGACAGCATGTTTAGGCACTATTCTTATAATCCTGTGGTATGATGTTAAATTTTTAATTGAATTGCAAATATAAATTATGTGCACACACCACACGTAGTTTTGGGTATCTAGGGGTGCTATGGTTTGCCTATATGTTTAATTGATTTGAGTGCATGATATATAAAAAATGTGATAATTATGTGCTAAGTATCAAAACAACTATAAGCCAGTGTGTATTGAATGCAATGCAATGCGAAATACAAATCAGGTAAATGTCTGTGGTAAGTACTAGGTGCAAATGCATCACCAAATAATTTTTTTTTATTGTGTGCAACACCTTCACGCTCACACAATTCACTTAGTTGAAGATATCTAGGACTCTTGTGATTATAGTCTAGAGATCATGCTTGTCATGATTGTACTTAACGAAATATGAAGTGTGTTTACTGTAGGTACACTTGTGTGTGAGTTTAAATACCTATGCACTTATGAATATATAATATATACACAATGTGTGCCATCATATATTGATTTGTGCATATTATATTATTTTATGTGTTGATATGAATTTGATACATGATGTACATATAACTACTATTAATATGTATAAGTTGTGTTCAATGCATACTGTGAATGTTATATATATATATATTGTCTTGTCATATGATGGACTCATTTATTCTTCTATCGAAGAATGCATGCGAATGTTATAAAGTATTTTAAAGTTGTATGTCTTGTTTGCTTGAGAAACATATGTATATGATGTACACCGAGATGGTCAATAAGATTTTGATGTACCTTTCTTACAAAATTATATCTAAGGTGATATATCGATTCATGTAGTAATATATATATATATATATATATATATATATATATATATATATATATATATATATATATATGATTTGAATCATGTATGTATAACCTGAACTACGTAGGAGTTACATATGTTGAGGTTTAGTTGCTTCATATTATGAAATATTCATATTTACATATGCATGCATAGAACTCATGTTTGTTTATACATGCTTTGTGGTTTAATTTACAAAATACAATGTTCCTTGTAGCGATGATATGATGCGTAGGATAATATTCTTCTGTATGATATGATTTAAATGCCACATGATATGAAATTATGAATGCATGCGATAAATATTTAAGTTCAATAATGAAATATGGTTCATGTAACTTTATTTGGTTAAATGCGTGATTTTATAATTTAAATGTCATATGAAGTGATGTATGATGTGATGATTGATTGTATACGTGCTTGTGCCCATGTTGGTGGCTATAGACCCTAAGAGTGGTCAATTGTATTGATGCATGCATGACAATAATTTTCACTAGATATAGTACCCGTTGAGAAACTTTTCTAAAAGAATTCTCTGTGAGAGTGTGCATGATCAGATCAAGTAATTCGGTTAGAGCGGTAAGTCTCTGTGAGGAAGTGCATTGTCCAAGAGCAGGTAGCCTGCGAAGACAGTATATTCCTGTGAGGAAGTGCATTGTCCAAGACCAAGCATGCCATCTGTCTAGGGCGGTAACTGCCTATGAGGTTATACATTTTTCTAGACCAGGTGATCCGACGTAGACCATGTAAATCTTTATTATGAATATATGAAATATTATGATGAATTATTCTGAGTTGATTGAGATAGCCAATTATGAATCTATAGATTTGACTTTTTTGTTAAAGTATAAGTATAAGTATATGCAGAACTCATATGTGAGAATTAGATCCTTATTAATTTTAGATCTTGATATGAGGTTATAATTATGATGCTTATATTAGCATATATGTAAATGACACATTATGACTACAAATGACTAGGTTGACTTATCAGGTGAATGACACATCATGCCTACATAGTTTTATTGTAAATGATTTCATTATGATTGTCTAAGTGAATATATCACACATATGTATCATGATTGATGTGTATCATGAATACCTAACTGATTTATTTAGAAAGTATATGCGTGTCATTCACGCTGGGATGACTAAATATGATTTGACTTATTGTTTATGAGAATTATGAATGCATATGAAAATGATGCAATGACCTGAATGTCTTAAATGCATACACACACACAAAAAATATATATATATATATATATATATATATATATATATATATATATATATATATATTCAAGCGATTACTTATATGTCTTGAATGCATATGAATTATGCTTTATAAAGTGACTTTATGTTGAATAAAATATTAAGCGATAAAATACTTTTAAATGCTTGAATGAATGATTTATTAGATGTTGTCTTCTTGCCTGTTACTTGATAATTGATGAATAATATATCATGTTTTTACCTTTGAATGCTTGATATATTTTCTTTAAATTTGAGTTTGTATTGCTCTACCAGACTTTAGCGAGTCTGACTTTGTTTTATAAGGGACAGATAATGCAGGTAAAGTATGATGAGTAGTTAGAGCAAATGACTGATCAAGCTGCATCATCGAGGGTCCACTCTTACCTTACAATCTTGGTAGACATAATCTTTTTGTTTTAAGTACTTGATCATGTGAAGATTGAACTATTATTTTATTACTTTGTTTTGAAATAGAATTAAAACTTATCACATTTAAGTCTTGTATTGTAAGTGATTTGAAATCTGTATATTCCGTACATTTTGATTTGATTGTTATTTTTTGTGTAAAATCGCCTAAAGACTTAACAATTTTTTAAAATTTTTTCCGCATTATAAGATCTGATTTACTTATACTTATAAAAAAAATATTTGGTCTCAAAATTTTAATAGTTGAACAATAATTAAGGTTAAAATTTTGAGGGCGTTATACTAAGATAAAGAAAAAATCAAAATATTACATTCAGGTACATGGATTCCATTCAAGCATAAGGGATTCTCTTTTCAAAATCACCTTATCTATAGATTTTAATATGAATTATAAATGCTCTAAACACAAAAAATAGTATCGAATCCCACTTTGTGTCTTCCATGCCAGTATGCAGATCAAGATACTCCTCTCTACAAATCCAATCCTCCTTAACACCATAAACAGATAAAAAAAATGCTAAATCTTCCAATTCTCCTATATATAGATTTCAAAATTCTGCCATAGATTTTTGTTAATAAGTTGAAAATAAAACCCTTGCAAAGTTATTGCACACGTGAACATGATGCATTCATATAATGATTTTACGGTTGAGAAAGAAAGTAGATGAAGAGAAACATTATGCATTTCACTTTCTAGATCTTAGGGTTCAAGAAAATTTCAACAAATATAAAAAAATAAAAGATAAAACAAAGGTACTAGGGTTTTCACTTACCTTATAAGTTCGTTCTTCATAGATCGCAACCGATCCTTCTTCGCAGATCGAGAGAGAAAGAGAGGAAGAGGAAGAGGAAGAGGAGAAGGAAGAAGGAGAAGAGGAGGGGAGGAGGAGGAGAAGGAAGAGGGAAAGGAGGATAGAACAAGGAGGGAGAGAGGAGGGATGGTGTTGGGACCAGTGACAAAAGTTAAAAATGGCAAAATATCACAGAAAAAAAATGCAAGAATTTGAATTTGTTTTTTAAATCTCAACAATAAAAATAAATTTAAAACATAAAGAATAACTTTTATAAGAAAGTATAAATAAAAAGTATTTAAAAATAAAATGCACATGGTTTTTTCGTGATAAATAGCTGATAAAATATAAATATCGTGTTTAAAACATGTTATTTATGTTTTTGATGAAAAACTCACGATACATTACCATTTTTAACTTTAAGATAATTTCTTGTGATATTTTAACAAGATTTTCATAAATCTCATGAGATTTATCACCTCCTGATATCTTGATCGACCGAAGAATCATGGTTCTAAAAAAGGAATCATAGTTTTTTTTAGAATGAGGGCTCCATTGACCACCCGATGGACATCACACCCATTCCAGAAAAGCCAAAATGGAGAGAGGAAATCAAGTGATCTGTCAAATCACTTTAAGCGATTTTACATCTTCCGTCCATTGTTTTATGGACGGTGAGGATGCCAAATCACATATCACTTGATATGGCTGACAAGCAGGTTGTCGCATGCCCACCATGTGATGTATTCACTTTTACAATTCTCTTTCATCAAAGCAATATGCTATCCTAACAATTTTTTTTTCTCATTTACAAAGAATTCACATGAATCCAAACACAACCTTAAATTTTCTGCAAAATCTTGTTCTTGATTTATTAAGCTATCAACTTGTTTATGTGCAAAATCCATAGCCGATAGAGAGGAATGCAAATGAGTCAAAGTTCCAACCCAGGTGTGAACCGAATCAAATCTATATTTTTACATCCCGATCAATTTTAGAATAAATATGGTTTGGTCTGCTCAAATCTAAGTCAAAAATGGATAATCAGATGCATTCAGATCCAGTATAGCACCTGTCCCATCATTTCACTTGAATTTCAATACAGTTTGCCAGTTGTTCTCATGTGATTGGCAGTCAATTGCTCGAACAACCACCGTCCCTGAGGAGCTTTGGACCTTGGGTAGGGATGAAAATGGGTTGAGTACCGTGAATACCAAAAAAAGAAGAAAATGGGTTGGATACTGGGATTCAATACTATATATCCAGATTTTGGAACACGAATCTCATTTAAGACCTGGAAAATTTCGTCCTAAATCTAAACAGCAGACTCAGATCTGGGAGGATCGTGCTGTCTCATCTAGGAAAATTGTGATGCCCAATTCAATGAAAATGGATAAATGCTACTGGTCTTAATGTGAGAATGAACTTGTCCCAATTCTTACTTGGATTTAACCACATTTGTTTACCCAATTTTAAACTTGATTCTAGAAGAATCATGAATGCATGAATCTGCTCTACATTCGGACCTGACTCGAACCAAACCCTATAGGGTCCGGGTATGGTGCTAAATAAGAAGACCTGATTAAGACCCGGGTCTAGACCTGAAGGTCCAATTAATACATGGACTCGGGTATAGTTTGTGAAATTTTATACCAGACCTGGACCCGACCCGAGTTTCGATTAAGACCTGCAATTTTTCAATGTAAAAATGATAAAAAATATGGTTTTACCGGGTATGGTCCGAGTTTGGTTCATGTAGTTCTTATCGGGTCCGAGTGTGGTTTTTTTTAGAGTGGGACTCGATTAGACCCGAGTCTGAACCCGATACCATATCCAAAAATTTGGTCCAAGTCTGGTTCTACCTGGGTCCGAACCGAACCCAACCCAACCCAACCCGTTCACACCCATACAAGCGTCCCTACCCCCGCACGCCAAGTAGATAAAGTCAACATCAGTTTCAAACAAAGGCAGGCCAAAACCAATGCCAAGTTTGACCCACGTCCGAAGCCGCCAACTTTTACTAAAAAATTGAAATATATCAGCCTAAAGGAGAAAATAGTTACCCTTTATATAACATTATACACATCTCCCTTGATGCAGAAATGAATGGGGAACAATTTAACAAGTCTCACGCTCCCCCAAGTGAGATGTGAGGTGGGGATTGAATATGATCTTAACTGATCTTTAAAGAAGATTCTTGGAATCTTCTGATGTTGGACAAAGGCCAGTAAGGATGCTTTTGATATCCCACAGAAGCACTTTCTCAGGGAAACCTCTAAAAGCCTGAAATCTCACGTTCTTCCAAACATGAGATTTCAGGCAGCCTGATTCAAAATCACGGCAACCCATGATATTTAAATCTCACGGGTTGCCCTAGATTTGGAATCAGAATCATTCATTCTGATTCCAAATCCCATGCAAGTTGAGGCACCCCAACGTATCCTAAATCTTTCCCATTAGGTTTGCAAACAGGTCGGATTTAGGAAGGGTATTATGCAAAATTTGACTGTCCTGGATCCAAACCGATATGACTCTTCAATATATTTGGGATCCAAAATCCATACCATGTTCCTCCCTACTTCTCATCACTTCAAATCTATACCTTGGCCACAAATATCATTCTAGAAAATTTCTAGACAAAGGAAAATCATAGTCCTCTCCCTTTCATGCAGTGGCGGAGCCAGAAGTTTTTCCTTGAGTGGGCAGACTTTGGGTCTCGGGGACAATGCTATGGTCTTGAAGGACGATCCATTTATTCGGACCATGCAAAACACCATGCCAATACCAAAACCATTGGAAAATAACGAGCAGTAGACAAGTAGCCTGGGGTAGGACTTTCTAGAATTATGTATTTTCAATATCAAAGGTAATTCTGAAGTTTGAATTAGTTTTCTCTAAAAGGAGGATGTTGCCACTTGTGACACCCACCTTTTTTCCCATTTTAATTGAAGAAATTCATACAAACCATAAACTGAAAGAACCACCACTATCAAAAAATGCATTGGAAAAGAGACAAGAGCGTGAAAGAGAAACAATTTTGTGGGGCCATATAATGTGCCAATCCTTAGAATCATCAAACAATTATGTGGATCGTAGTCGGGGAGCCAACAATGGTTTCTATCGTCGGGCGTAGCCGTTTTCACCGGAGATTTAATGGCTTCTCCTCTGTAAGGTCAAGGGGGTTTTAACTTTTAAGCTTTGGCCGGCCATCCAGCTGCCATCGTCGGAAAGTACAGGGGATCAGATGTCGTTCAAGTCCGCTGGGCGCAGTGGCAGAGCCAGAGGTGGGCATGGCTGGGCGTCGTGTTGGCAGTCGTTGCCGGCAGGTCTTTCGGTCGACAACATGGGTCGTCTGATGCTTTGCGGTTTTTGAGAAACCGAAGGCTTCAGTTTCTCAGAAACCGCAAACAGGGTTATCGTGTTTGTCGATCCACTAAAAAAGCAAGAGAGAGGGGGTAGGGACTAGGGAGGTTACCTGCGACAGTGCGACGGCCGGCGGCTAGCGATGGTCGCCGATGAAAGGAATATGGCGAAGGTCCGACTGACTGCGACACCGGTGCCTCACATTGCCGAAGATTGCAGCAGAGAGAGAGAGAAGCTCAGAGGGGGGCACCGCGGGTTCACCGAAGGGAGGCCGACGACACAATCGTCGGTGGCTGCAGAGCATAGGGGAGGAGAGCCGACGAATGGGGTTGCCGATGACAAATGGGGAACGCCGAAACGGAGGGACAGAGCACATAGGAGAAAGGAAAAGTGGCGAGGGTTTTACCCCTCGCCCCTTTCGGCAGGCTCTAGACTCATCAAGAGCTCGGGTCGACTCTGTTTCACGAGTCCCGATTCAACTCGGTTTCCCGAGTCATGAGTCGACTCAGTTTCAAATTCTAGGGTGGGCGGCCGCCCACCCATGCCCACCCCTGGCTCTGCCACTGCTTTCATGTGGCAAACCTGACCATCCATCCCACTTGTCTCTATAAGTGATCCCACCATCCAGAATGACTAAGACACCTCCCAATTGAATTCCTGTTTCAGAGCCGTGTCCCAAAAACCAGAAGGGATTTTTTTATAAAAAAAAAAACAACAAAGACGTATACGGCTACTTTCGTTAGAAATGACATTTTGTTTAGGCAAATTGTCATTTAAAACCTTTTTTCATATTCGCAACATGGAGAAGACTGGGTCCCACTGGTTCTTGGAAGAAATTATACCTGAGTTTTTTTTTTCTGAGGGCAATGGAATTCACCCTAATTAAGTACCCTTTTATTATTTAATTAAGACCATAACGGAGAAGCTTAAAAAGTTTGAACCCATGCGTAAAGCCAGATTAATTAGGAACATTATTGAAGGAAAGCGGAATTAAAAAAAATCAATCATTTTTCTTCCTTCAGCCTATTTCTCACCTATTCCAAGGGATTCTAGTTTCCACCTTGACAGATGGGGGTGAGAGCATTTTCCTTTTTCTCAGTAAATAATTTTGATCTCTTCAGCAAAAAGAATGAAGGAATCCAACTTTTTCTTTTTGACAAAGCTGGTGTTAGGCAGACCCTACCAGTTACACCACCATAAACCATTGGGATTCGAACTTGCAACATCCCCCAATGGTAAACATTTTCGCTTAAGGGGGAAAGGAAACTCCACGTTTGCGTTGTTGCGGGCAAACGGGCTATAAAGGTTTTGAGGTCAGTTTTAGCTTTTTCTGACTTTGTCAGACCATCAGCGAAAAACTTTTGAGGCATTTAAGGTCATATAAGGTTCTTGATTTATTCAACAATCAACAAAACATGTAAATATAATCAATCATCTTCAATGGGTCATCGTAAGAAGCGTCCATCGTTGGTTCGGTTGACTATTTTATTGTATTGCTTGAATTGACTATTTTAGTTGATTGGAAACTTGCTAGAAACAAACACAAGAGGCGTCTAACCATCAGACTTGGTTCCTTGATTGATCGGTTTCCTTTTCTACGCACTCAATCGGTTGGTCAATGGCAAACAAGAGGGCGTTTTTAATTCCAACTCGCCATCCTCTGGCTGAAACGAGATTGCCATTCTGGCATTATGCCAAGAGCTTTGGGGTTTGCCTTCTTGGTTCTCTCCTTCCTGATCATCTCTGTCTCTGCTTGGTTCTCCAAAGATGGTCCTCTGGATCGAACCAGCGCCATCAACATGTCCCTGTTGCCGATAATCGATCATCATCGGTCGTCGACGGTGCAATTCTCCGGTGGGGAGGAGATTTCTTTCTCCTCAGTTAGAGAGAAGGAATGGAGCAGGAACAGAGCCCTTATTTGTTCCCGGGTTCAGTGGTGGAGGTGCATGGCTTCATGCATAAGCAGGTAGGAAAATGAATTAGCATTAATGGAATATAACATGTCAGTGATCAAAACAGCATTGGCAACGATGGAGGCACATATTTTGAGGACAGTGAATGCTTGGGACTATCACACAAATGCTTCATTTTGGCTTCCATATATATATATATATATATATATATATATATATATATATATATATATATATATATATATATATAAAGAAAACATTATGGAACGCCCAATCCTCGAACGTGGGCTGCGCGTCTGATTCTGCTTTTTTTTGAAAAAAAAAACATTTTTTCCAACGCTGATCACACAGATCAGTGGCGGATAGTCATTCGACCATCATCAAACACTTTGCGTATTTGATGATACGGTCTCTCTCTCTCTCTCTCTCTCTCTCTATATATATATATATATATATATATATATATATATATATATATTAGGCATATTAAAAAATCATAAAAGTGGCAGTATCCTCGTATCTGAAGCCGTATTTTTTTTGTCATGTTGAGAACTTCATAAAAATGGTCATATCCTGGTATCTGCAGCCGTATCCATGTGGCCTATGTTTGGTATAGATGTAATTTGCTAGTCGGTGTCTTGTCTATCTTTTTTCATAAACCATGATGACTTTTGCGTGTGTTTGGCACTCAGTATGATGTTTGGATGCAGCCAAGAACCCCAAGCTTCCTAGATTTTTTGCATTTCCTGAAAGTGATGAAAAGCCTAAAATCTGAATTCTTTATGGCAGAAATATACCTGCTTATTCCACCAAAAACCAGAATTTCTTGATCAGTAGCAGCAGGAGATTCAAAACTCAGAGAACCTTACATTCTGGGCATCCAAATATAGTATCTGCATCATGAGATTAAATTTGAATCAGCTCTCATTTTCAGTTTTCTCAATATCTTGACAAACTTGGCCCGCAGTTTTTCTGGCGACTATCGACCCGAACAGCATGAAGCATGTTACGCCATCGCCTCTCTGTTGATAGCAATATTCTGCTGTCTTATGGTCTACAACTATCGAAGGACAAGAGGTTTGATCACAATGGCCGTGGATCAAATTGGTGCAAGAACAGCCGTGGATTCAGGTATGTCACCATTTTAGCTGTTGTATATGCATAGATACATACATACGTAAGTATGTACTTACGTACAGAGAGACAGTCAGACGTACATACACAGATACGTACATATGCATGCAAACATACACACTCACATACACTATGCAACTTTGCTGTATAGAGAACAATTGCAGCACCTTCCTGTTTCTTTTCATATTGTTAACAAAAAACAGATATGAAGTGATGATATGGTCCATTTCCTAACCTATGCTTAAGGGGATGTGCTAAAATTGTTTTTCAAATCAAGTTAATTCATGTTGGCATTTGAATGCTCAAGAACCAGCTCAATGCATTACCACTTTTTCAATGTTTGCAAATAATGAAATTAGTTTTTTTTTTCAAATTTTCGTTTGAACCTGTAATGAAATATGATGTTGATTGCAACAAATATGCAGAACACATGATGATTTCAAATATGAGCACAGAGGAATTCTTCTGCAAAGTCTGCATGGAGTGTAAGTCACTGCAGCAATCATTCCGAACAGAGCATTGTGTGCATTTGTTCTGCTCTGAGTGTGTTGCACAGAATGTAGCCACCAAGATAAGAGAAAGTTCGACGACCGTGCAATGTATGGAGTTTGGATGTACGGCTAAGATTGATATCGAATCATGCAGATCGATCCTGACAAACAAACTCCTAGAGAAGTGGGCGATGACACTCGCCGAATCGTTAGTCCTTTCATCACAGAAGTTCTACTGCCCCTACAAGGACTGCTCTGCTTTGATGTGGGTTGACAAGAATGAGTGTGGAAAGAAGGTGATGAGACAAGCAGAGTGTCCACATTGTAGCCGGTTGGTTTGTGCACAGTGCAAGGTAGGTTGGCATGCTGGGATGAGTTGTTACAAGTTCCAAAAGCCAAACAGAAGGAATATTGGAAAGAATGAAGCTAAAGTGAAGGACATGGCCATTGAGAAGGGCTGGCAGAGGTGCCCAAGTTGCAGGCTCTACATTGACAGGATCTCTGGTTGTGTGCACATAACTTGCAGGTTTGTTCACACTTTTAACCTTGAATTAGTTGGCTCCACACTTATGGCACTCATGGGGCTTGAGTATTAGGTCTAGAATTGGGCTATTCATTGCATTTGCTTGTTTAAGCATCCCCCAAGGAACAGGCACTCTGGCACTATTCTCCTACACAATCTTATTAATGGAGAATTCGATGAACATAGCCATATCCAGTATCCTCAAATGTAGACCTGCTATCCTTTTGCAGGATGACATATAAACATGACCAAGTTCTTGAATTCCTTTGTCTACGCAAGTGCATATCTAGAGTTCACTATTTTGGTCATGTTTCACATGATGCTAACTATTTCTTTGGTGATCTGCTCCACATTTACTAAATTTTCTCATTTAGATTTTAATCGATCAATCTATTTATTTATCTTCAGGTGTGGGTTTCAGTTTTGTTATATGTGCGGATCATCTTGGACAGATTACAAACACAAATGCAAATTGAAGAGGTAATGTTTCACAAACCATATTTCTAATGTGTTAATTAGTTGCTGTTATTAATAACATTTCATGGTGGGAGGACAATGACTAACCAAAACCAAATTAATCTGGTCTCCTTAGGATCAACCCCAGGCCATTAGTTGTCTTTCCTAACCATCATCTGGGTCTTGTCTGGTACCTTATCCAGCATATAGATGTCTGTTTAAAACACAAAAAATGTGACTAAAAGAAATTATAAAGAACCAAATTTTTGGCATCGACTACCTGTTTGGCTGTTTCTACTTTTATATGATTTAGGATATGTTAAAATAAGGGAAATTTTCAAATACATCCCAAACTTTTTGGTCTAATTCATTTGCATACGAAACGTTTCAGAGTTTGCAAATGCCCACCAAAGTTTTCTTATTGTTTATTCAAATTACCCCAATCATAAACTGATGTTGGATTGTTTTTGGGTTAACACTAACTCATATCACCATGGACACGCCACCAAAATGGTGTGTGACTGTTACATGGCCTACCTATTAATACAAAAGACATAAGTTGCAAAAGTAAGTTTTATGCCGGTTTATGGCCACATGAAAGCCAGATATTGATGGAGGAAGTAACACCCTCCAAGTTGGTGCCAACTCCATAATTAGGTCTTCCATTATAAATTGGAGATAGCCACAAGTATCATACCAATTAAAATCAATTTTAGATTTGGTCCAACAACATAACATGGAGGTCAGATCCTGACTCTCATGCATCCTGGATACAGGACACTGCAGTTTTGTGCTAATATGGACCTTCCAGGGTCCTAAGACCTTTGCTACCACATTCTTTAACAGGTAAATATTTGCTACCGTCATTTGTACATACAATCTAGTAGAAAACACCATTATTCTAAACTTTTCTTCATTTTTTGTGTGGATCTAACCTTATAAATGTGAGTTTGTTTAGTAGAAAATAGGTTTTAGATGATGTACTTGCATCATGCAAGCAGTTTTTCAGTAGCTTCAAAGATCAATGGCCCACAATGTGCCAAAATATTTTTGAATCACAAAATCATATTTTTATATAAAAAAGTATCTCATTCCATAGCAAACAAAACATGTTGAACAGTCTATGAGGTCAGATTAAGTGGATACAACTTGAACCTATGATTTTCCAACTAGATTGTACATACTGTGGACAGTAGCAAATATTTATCCTTCTATAACATAGATGATCTTTGATTCAAAGACATTTTACTGTTATTTATTCTGAACCAAACTCACTAAAAGTATGAACTCGTGTATCTGTTGTTATGTTAGGCTCATGAAGTATGGGACATCATTGTCGACATGGAAATTGTTATTGAGAAGGCAGTTGCATCGGACGGTGTAAAGAAATACAGCAGATGGCCTTGTATGAAGCATCAGCCTTGATATTGCTCTACTAATGCAGGAATTCTTTTGGCCAACCAACATCACTAGAGATATAGATATGAAAGAAAGCTTGAGATCTCTAATCTATATGCCATGGACCTTATTTGATTCATTGATATCTTCATTCAAAATTATGTACATAGCTTATCAAATTTGCTTTTTCTTTTTGGTGAATTTGAGAATCATATTTCTTAGGATCAAACTAGTTGGTTTAGGTTTTTGGTCAGAAGTACATGTAACCCCAGCACCTGTATGTATCTCAATGGTCATGAAGAAGTTGAAAGATTCGATTTTTTTTTTTCATGAATTTGAGAACAGTCTGCAGTTTCAGGCAACCTGTGAAATATGATCAGGTTCATCGACTCCAATTTTGAGATGTAAGGTGAAAGGCACTAGTTTAGGTGAAAAATCAGTTCAAATGACTGGTTTCAGGATTCAGAACCAGCTCTAATCCACATTTTCCTTGAGGATAAGAATCCAAAAGCTGTGATTTTTGGTCACATGATCAGCCTTGTGACCGACTTACAGGATTCAAGGGAGGAGCATTCTCAAGTGAGAATCACAAACACAGCTTGAGCTTTTTCATGCTTGCTAAACTTAAGAAAATATTGTGAGGGTGATTTGTAATCACAAGAAGCTGAGGAAATCCAAGAATCACAGGTTGTTGCAAATGTGAGTTCACCAAACTCTTTTCAAGTATCAAACAAAACCCATTATTCCAGCCTTCTTTGATCCTAAGTACCTTATGAAAATCGTCTAGATCAATTCCAAACCTAGGTACACCTGAACCCATCTTTGGATATATCAAATTGTAATTCACCTTAGTTTTCAATTGGCCTTACCCCACAATCCATTAAATATTCAGGTCCAATTATGGTGAGTTTGGGTCTACCTAACTGAACCCAAGAGCATTTTAAACTAGAACTAACTAAACAAAGCTTAATTGCGTATATGGATCCATTTAAAATATTTTTATATCAACTAAGAAGCTGTTGAGCCCACTTCTTCTAGGATTATGCAGATCAAGAGCGAGACATAATCTTGGTTCATAGGATTTCTACTCAGATTCAACTTTTTGTGTATATTGTATTATTTTTTTATTCATTTAGGTCATCAGCTTGTAGACCCATGAGATCCAACTATTAAATGGGATGGGTATGGTTTAAGAAAACTTATACCAAACCCAGGTCTGACTTGAGTTCTAATTAAGATCCACAAACTTTCAATGTAAAAAACTTAAACATATTATTACTATTTTGAAAGGCAAGCTGGGGTTAGTCTGACCACCACCAGTTATTATTCAACGTACTACTGGGGTTTTGAACCTGCAATGTCCCACCACAGGGAGACGTGCACTGATAGCTCCTACCAATCGCGCAGAGCTCCCGTTGGTTAAAAATATTATTTTACTGGGTATGGATTGTGTCTAGTGTATGCAATTCTTATCCGATTTTGGTATGGCTTTTCCCTGGGCAGGTTATATGTTCCCCCCAGGAACACGCACTGTAGCTACAGTGCATGTTCCTGGGTCCCCATTGAGCGTCGCGTGGTGCTCAGTGGGGTGTACGGGGGAGCCGTACACCACCGTACATCCTGCAGGCTGATGTACGGCTCTCCCGTACACCCCACTGAGCGCCACGCGGCGCTCAGTGGGGACCCCAAAACACGCATTGTAGCTACAGTGCATGTTTCGGGGGTGCACACGCAGCACCCTCCCGGCTTTTCCAATACCCGTATCACTTAGTAAGATCCAGGTTTGGACCAGCCATTTTACCGGGGTTCTGACCGGTTGACACCCCTACTTGTTTCTAAGTTGTAACTAGTGAAAGATGGCAAAAAAAAAAAAGACAGTGAAGGAGGGTAAACCTGCTGGGACCCAGCTAGACTTCCCATTTCCATCACGAACTTCTATGTGCTTTGCTTAGAAAATTCTGCTGGCCTAGCGAATTTCTATGTTGACTGGGCAATTAATACTATTGTGGAATTCTTCTGGCCACCTCTGGTTGTGGTTGGTATGTAGTTTCCGAAAGTTTGAACATTTAAACAAGAGGATGCTGGTCTGATAGTCGGTCCCTTCTCAAGTCGACGATGACCATGAATGTTAGCCTAGGGACCCCACAAACACTTGGGCTTGAACATGCATGGTCTGATAGTTTTTTTTTTTAATATAATGAGGAGAAATCCAGGTTCAAATGGTGGGCTCCACAGAGAATTATGCCTAACGTATGACCCATTAATTATCAAGCGGTTCAAACTAATTCAATTTCACTTCTCACTGAGGGAGGATTAGGTACGATATAATTGCACATTTTTAGTGTGCTGCTGCACCTAACGGCAGGCTCACCATCCCTGAAATTCCAAAGAAAAGAGGCCACATCGCCATCTTAATTTTTCCCATGTTTCTGTAAGAATGCGGGAGATGGGATTTGTTTCTTTGGCATAAAGTAATGTATGAAGCTGAACAAACCCTTCTATCTTGCCACCATATTGGGGTACTAAATATCACGTTCAGAAAGATAGAGAAATAAACATTAAAAATTGCCCCAACCACAACTCATCCGCTGATTCTTCAACATCAGTTGGTTCAGATCTCCACTTAGTTTCACCCAAACTTCATCCTGGTCATGGATAGATCACCCAAGTTCGGGTCCATAAGCACGCACTCGCAGGTATCGAATTTTTGATGTAAGTTGTTTTGATCCTGGTTATATTAAATTTGAACTGATCTGCTTTCTTTTTCTTCAAGCAACTCTGTCTTTTCAACAAGGATAGAAGTTGTTTTGATCAAATCTGACCTTATAGATGTGATCTACATGGCCTATTTAGTGAATATCAGCATTTGAATCGCCAAAATTAGATTCGTATGCAGGATTCTCTGGCAATCCAAAATTCAATGGCGGTAAAAATGTTAAAATTTGTTAATCTACTCATTTTTGCCTCAAAAGCAAATGCAATCCAAGGATCATTTCCTATCAAATTGGCTATGCTGAACCTGTCTTTGGGGTCAGATTTGATCAAAACAACTTGCTTTGACGATAGGGATGATATAGATGAGCGGAACCAAATTGCTTATACCGTATAATAGTGCTCTTTCTGCTGCTAGGTGTTTGTCTAGACGGCAGATCAGGTGCAGTCACATTGCACATTTTAGTGTTCTGCTGCACCTAATCAGCCCTCCATCTTCTGTTGAGCCACACAGCTGACAGGATGTATCCCAGAGATGGAGACAGTCAGGTGCACCGACACACTCAAAGTGTGCAATGTGATTCCAGTTGATCCTCCGTGTTTAACTAACGGTCATATGTGGTGGTGGTTGCACTTTGTCACCTTTTTTTTATGCTTACCTAACGGTTCACACCGTTTTAGTGAAGCGTTCTTTTCTGTCAAAAAAAAAAAAACTTGGTATCAGGTAAAAACTAAGATGTGGTTTGATTCAATGAAGAGAATGAAATCCAATTTGGTCATGTATATGTGAACAAGCCGGCCTCATTATATATGTTTTTTTGGTTCCATCACAATAGGTCTGGCTTAGGACCCAGACCCAAATACTTAAGGGCTGAACTCATCTAGATTTTGACTTGATTCATGGTAGGTCCAGAAATCAACCCTGTTCTCAAGCCTAGCTAGTCATGATCTTATTGTGCTGGCTAGTTCTCAACATTAGGTTGGGCTAACCAAGGGAGACCAGCATCATCCATGCGTCATCCACAACATTGGAGATACGTTTACTCAACAGATTAACTAATTAATTAATTAATTGTAAACCTATTTAAATCATTTAACTATACAAATAGAGAATGTTTTTTTTCTTTGGGTAGGGCTAACCAAGGTCGACCAAGCAAACAACAAAGGGAGAGGGATGCAGGAAGAAAAAAAAAAGTGGCAGAGAGAGGCGCTTATCAGATTTTCATCAGCCGGCAACACAGGTAATCACCTCCTCCTTCCTCTTGTTTTTTCGGTTGATCAAGGGCTGAGAGAGAGAGAGAGAAGATCGACCAGCCGGTGTCGACGACCTGCCCCTCAGCCACAGAGAGAAGGAGAGAGGGCCTGCCCCCTCTAAAACAGGGAAGACGGAAGGGGCAGAGCCCCTTCCACTTTTATTTTTATTGAGGCTGGGTTGGACTGGGTGCAACCCAGACCAAACTTGATGAGTAAAAAAAAAAAAATAGACCGAGTCAATCTAGGTCGTACGTAGAAATGGGTCAAACCAGTTCAGGCCGAACTGGTTCAGATCAAGTCAAATCAGGACGAACTGGTTCAACTTGAATTGGTTCAGAACTGAACTAGTTTGGACCAAACCGTGTCAGGCCAAACCAATTCGGACCAACTCAGATAGACCGAACTGGTCTGGGTTTGAACCAGACAGAGTTAGTTCTTGATTTAGATCCAGTCTGATATGGATTCAGTTCAATCCAATCAGTCTAGATTGATCCAAATAGAAATGGATCTAGAGAGATCTGAGTATGGATCCAGATTGACTCTTCTGGATCCATATCAGATTAGTACTAGATTTGGTACAGATCAGAATAGGATCTAGATCCAACTGAATGGACCCGTTTTGAATCTAGATCAAAACTGGGTCTGGATCCGGCCTGACAATTCTGGATCCAGAACAGTAATGGGTTTGGATCCAATCAGACAAATTTGGATCTAGATAAAAAATGAATATGGATCGAGTTATGATTAATTTTGAATATTAAAAATAATTATCGAAATGACCAAGTATTTTTGTGTGTACCCAAGATCCGTTTTGGTAAAATGAGCATAACTTTGCACTCTGAATTCAGAATCGAGTGAGGTTTGGTGCGTTTGACTCGTATCTTAGAGGAAAATCTTTGGGACTTCTGGTTTTGCTCAAATCAGAAGCATAAAAATCAAGGTCTCACGAGTCAATTTGAAAGAGATATTTTGGTAATTTTGTTAAAAAATAAGAGGTGATGTATATTAATACGAATATGCTTATGTAATGATCAGATCCTACTATTAAAGTCGCTTGATAATCGATTGCAACCAGAATACAA
The DNA here is from genome assembly GCF_984573655.1 of Nuphar pumila. NCBI lineage: Eukaryota > Viridiplantae > Streptophyta > Magnoliopsida > Nymphaeales > Nymphaeaceae > Nuphar > Nuphar pumila. The sequence goes on from NC_143255.1 coordinate 33,405,205, forward strand.
GATTCATATTCGAGGTAAGGGATATTATACGTAATTTTAGTTGTGAATAAACCTTTTTGTGTTGCATGTTATTATAATACTGTGAATTAGCATGATTTGAAAGATAACTTTTGAGTGTAAACATGATGTTCATAAAATGACCATGCATGAAATTATGAGATAATTATATACACATGTTAGTCGTGATAAGTCATGCATATTAGAAAGAGATTATATTGTGATATCATATCTGTGTGATAAATTGCAAATAATATTTATTATGATGAGATAGTGTTTAGATGCGAGAACCTTTATTCTATTCATGTTATGTGAATAGATATATTGAGATTAGCATACATAACTCCTTAAATACCAAAAGTGACGACTTGTAGCAAGGGCTACCTGGTTCATGACCAGAGTGCAGCCACCATAGAGAGTGGGTGGCCAGTGATTTAACAATGTAGAGACTTTACATCATTGCATATTTGGTTTGAGATAAGTGTGAAACCTAATATCAATCTGAGATTGAAGAACGAGATCTGTCGTGATCATTTCATGAAGTTACTTGTGAGAGAATGAGTGAAATACGAGCTTAAGAATGTGGTTCAATGTGATAAACTTAATATTTGACTTATGATTATACTCACACAGTGTTTGCGACTCTAGACGACCATGGATGGTTAAAAATCATCATTGTTAGGATGTAGCATAAACCATGTCGAGATTGAGATTGAGCCTGACCTCCTGGCTAGCTACCAATGGGGTCCCCTTTTTGTTTCCCTACAGTGCTTGATGGTCTAGAGATCACTAAGAGTGTATGGTTCATTGTCTGACAAATATGTAGAATTAGAGTATTTTACGAAGGTTGCTACGCCCATAGACGACTATGACTGGTATAGCAAACCTAGTGTTCGTTTGTTATGACAGCGTTTGAGAGAGTTAATGGGAGATAGTTAAAACATACAAACTTATTTGGTGTATCAAAAACTAAACTCAGACTAGGGGCTTAATGCCCACTATAGTTGTAAGTTAAAGTTTTTATTTACTTATAATTATTTCTTACTGGGTTGTATACTCACCCATTGTATAATTACAACTGCAGGTTCTAGGCACACTAGCATAGGCAGGACATGATCGACTATTTCTTCAACAGATCACTTAGTAGTTTTTATCTTTCTTGTCATTGAACATTTATGTATTTGTTATTTTTTATGTTATAAATGATGAACACTGTGAAAGAAAGTGAGTTATTGGAAAAATAATGATTTTTTTTAGCCATGTTTTCTTTGTGTGAACTCTGACTCTTGAGGTCCTAGATCGAGGTGTTACAAAATGGTATTAAAGCTAGGTTTATACAAAAATGTTCATAATTCATAACAAGCTTAATAACATAGAATATGATATAAGTCTTTGCTTGATAAGAATACGCTAGTGATTAGGTTATTTTTGTGATTAGGAATAGCTAGCGAGTATGATAATCATGAAGATTGTAGGGCGCAAGATCATACTGAGCCACCTGTCATAGGGAGAGAAGCGTTCGTCACTGCAATGATGATAACTACTTCATTCATGGCGAGCATGACCTAGATAGTTAGAGAAAAAAGCATCTTCTAGTAGCTCAAAGTCGACATAAAAGTTATGCTGATCAAAGACGTTGCGAGTTAGAGCAAGATGATCATGTGTTTTTGAAGTTATCTTCATTTAAGTGAGTGATGCACTTTGGTTGAAGAGAAAAATTGAGTACAAGATATATTAGACCCTTTGAAATACTCACGAGAGTTGGTAAGATAGCATACTGATTGGCTTTGCCACCTTTCTTGTCTTGAATTCACGTGTTTCACGTCTTTATGTTGCAAAAATATGTGTCTGATCCCTCCCACATAATGGATACAGTTGAGTTAGTTTTGGAAATACAAAATGATTTAAGCATAAGTGAGAATCCTATAAAAATCTTAGATGTGAAAGTACAGAAGCTGAGAAACAAAGAAATATCTCTAGTATTAATCAGATTGACATCACAAAAAAATGAAGCTACATGGGAGCGCAAATCAGACATCCATGCATAATTTTCACAATTATTTTCAAGTAAGATTAAAGACAAATCTTGTTTTAAGGACTGTAGAATTGTAAAACCCCCTACGATAAAATCGTCGTTGGAGATACTGTTCGAAAAAAAAGAAAAAGGCGGTTCCCCATTTGGGGGAACTGCCTCCCTCGTAACGATTTGGGGGATGAGGATAAACCTCACCCCCGACGATCGATGGGGGGGGGGGGGTAATGATAACCTCACCCCACCATGAAAGCTATAAACAACCCTCACGATGCGTCCCCTCCATCATCGACCAAGCGAGCAACAGAGGGAGAGGGACACAGGAAGAAAAAAAAATGAGTGGTAGAAAGAGGCGCTTATCGAATCTTTGGCAGCCGACAACGCTGGTAATCACCTCCTCTTTCATCTTATTTTTTCGATTGATTGAGGGTTGGCAGCCATGGCTGCCGACGAGTTGTAGAGAAATAAAAAAAATGGGACTGCAAAGAGAGAGAGAGAGAGAGAGAGAGAGAGAGAGAGAGAGAGAGAGAGAGAGAGAGAGAGAGAGAGACGATGGGCCCCTTTGCCATAGAGAGAAGGAGAGAGGGCTGGCTGAGAGGCCACCCCCCTCTGCAATAGGGAAGACGAAAGGGGCAAAACCCTATCTGCTTTTATTTTTATCGAGGTCGGGTTGGCCTGGGTGTGACCTCAATTGACACCAGGTCAGTCTGGGTCACACCCAATCTGAACCAAATAAGTAAAAAAAAATAGTCCGGGTTGGTCTGAGTCACACCCAGACCAAATCAGGCAAAAAAAATTGGGTCGAACCGGTTTAGATCAAGTTATCTCAGAAAAAACCGGTTCAGCTTGAATCGATTCAGAACCGAACTGATTTAGACCAAACCGGTTCGAACTGACTCAAACAGATCGAACCAGTTTGGGTTTGAACCAGACTAAGTTGGGTCTGACTGGGTTTCGAGTCTCGATTCAGATCCAGTATAATCTGAATCTGACCAATTCTAGATCCAATTAATCTGGACCGATCCAAATAAGAACTGGATCCAGAGAGATCTGAGTCTGGATCTGGATTGACTGCTCTAGATCCAGAACAGAACTGAATCTGGTATAGATCAATACTGGATCCAGATCAAAACTGGATCTAGATCGAACTGAATGGATATGTTTTGAATCCATATCAGAATTGTGTCTGAATCTAGTATGATAATTCTGGATCCAGATCAGTAATAGGTCTGGATCCAGACAGATAATTTTTGATCTAGATCAAAAATAGATTTGGATTGAGTTATGATGAATTTTGAATATTAAAAATAATTATTAAAATGACCAAAGTACCCTTGTGTGTACCCAAGATACGTTTTGGTAAAATGGACATAGCTTTACACTTCAAACTCAGAATCGAGTGAGGTTTGGTGCATTAGACTCGTATTGTAAAGAAAAATCTTTGTGTTCTCTAGTTTTGATCAAGTTAGGGACATAAAAATTGTGGTCTCACGAGTTAATTCAGGAAGGATATTTTGGTATTTTTGTTAAAAAAATAAGAGGTGATGTGTATTAATACAAATATACTTATGTAATGATCAGATCCTACTATTAGAGCCACTTGAGACTTGATTGCAACCAGAACACAAAATTCATATTCGACGTAAGGGATATTATAAGTAATTTTAGTTTTGAATAATCCTTTTTGCATTGCATGTTATTGTAATATTGTAAATTAGGATTATAAATATATCTTTTGAGTATAAATATGATGTGCATAAAATAATCATGCATGAAAATATGAGATGATTACATACACATGTTAGTCGTGATATGTCTTGCATATTAAAAGAGATTATATTGTGATAGCATATTTGTATGATAAATTGCTAATAACATGCATTATGATGAGATTGTGTTTAGATGCGAGTTCTATTATTCTATTCATGTTATGTGAATAAATATATTAAGATTAACATGCATAACCCCTTAAATTTTGAAAGTAGCGACCTATGAAAAGGGCTACTTGGTTCACAGCCAGAGTGCAGTCACCATGGAGAGTAGGCCATTGATGATTTAATAATATATATAGAGACTCTATATCGTTGTGTGCTTGGTATGAGATAAGTGTAAACCCTAATGTCAATCTAAGATTGAAGAATGAGATCCATCGTAATCATTTCACGAAGTCACTCGTAAGAGAATGAGTGAAATACGAGCTTGAAAATGTGGTTCAATATGATGAACTTAATATGACTTAGGATTATACTCACATAATGTTTGGACTTTAGATGACCATGAATGATTGAAAACCATCATGGTTAGAATATAGCATGCACCATGCTGAGATTAAGATTGAGATTGAGCCTGACCTTCTAGCTAGCGATCAGTGAGATCCTCTTTTTGTTTCACTACAGTGCCTAGTGGTCCAAAGATTTAGGAGTGTATGGTTCATTGTCTGACCAACATGTAGAACTGAGGTATTCTGCACGGGTTGCTATGCCCATAGACGACTATGATCAGTATAGTCGACCTAATACTAGTTTGATGTGACAGAGTGTTTGGGTGAGTTAATGGAGGATAATTAAAATGGAAGCAGATCAGGTCATGCTGAACATGAGCGTTTTTGCTCATATCGACATCGTGGCCGTCTGTTTGCACTTTGGATGAATGCCACATGGTTTTGTTGACTTTTGATCTTTTTAAAATGCAAATCGGATGGCCACGATGTCAGCATGATAAAAAATGCTCATGTTCAGCATGACCTGATCTGCTTCCAATTAAAACATATAAACTTGTGTGGTGTGTCAAAAACTAAACTCAGACTAGGAGCTTAGATCCCACTACAATTGTAAGTTAAAGTGTTTATTTACTTACAATTATTTCTTATTGGGTTGTAGACTCACCCTCTTGTATAATTATACCTGTAGCTTTCAGTCACACTAGCACAGGCAGGACATAATAGACTACTTTTCTGGCTGATCACTTGATAGTTTTTATCTTTCTTATCATTTAACATTTATGTATTTGTTATTTCTTGCGTTATAAATGATGAACATTATGAAAGAAAATGAGTTATTGGAAAAAGAATAAAAACAAATTTTTAGCCATATTTTTTATGTATGAACTCTGTATGCTTTCCTTCTGGGAAATAATACCAATCGAACTCGAACTCTCAAAGTCTTAGATTAGGGTGTTACAAATTAAAATATATATATATATAGATTTATAATGGATATTTTATAATACAAAGGATGATTGACCTGCCAAATGAGATCACGCATGATCTTATCGATTGGAGGTATGTGACCTATCGATACCATCCATGCATGATCCTTATCTTTTGACCGGCTGTACCCAAAAGATGGAAGATGATTAGGTGTAGCAGCACACTAAAAGTGTGCAATCACATTGCACTTAATCCTCTTATCATTACCGGCAGCACCAGATCCAGCTGATCCAAGAAGAGTCCGAGTCCAATCGATTAAAAAAGAGTCCCAAGATGAAAACTTTCCTCATGACCAGCTTTATGGAAGCTCACCTAATGAGAGACTTCTACACTGTGGCAATCCCATCCAAGATGATAACTTCTCATCCCCCGTCCAGCCTTATGAAACCTACTTGGCAAGGAAACCACGAAAGAAAGAAAGATAAGCAAAGAAGGAAATGAGGCAATGATCGTGGAAATGAATCATTTATCAAAATTAAACTCTTGGGTGTAGAGAGTTTTATAAATTGTAACTTAAGGAAGCAATCAGAAAAGAGACTATCTCTTGGCACAAAATTGGACGAACCGCGTAACTCTCTCTCTGTAGTTTCTTTTCTTTAGCTTTGTTTTTTCTATATTTTAGCTTTGTTTCTTCTGTGTCTGTTCATGGGTTCAACATTTTGTTGATCTTCATGAGTATTAATGTTGATATTCTTTCGGCTCTCTCTCTCTCTCTCTCTCTCTCTCTATATATATATATATATATATATATATATATATATATATATATATTGTACCACCGATTTCAAATCGGTTTAAATTGTCTCTTGTGCACTTTGTTTCTTTGCTAGTTATCAACATTGTGTGCATGCGAGTTTCTTTATCGCATGATCACATCAGAACGTAGCAAACCACCACTAGAACTAATTGACAGATTGATTTTATTTCTATTTAACATTAAGGACTGTATTCTATATGATTTCATCTTTTCTTTTTGCTTTACAGGATCGGCAACTTGAGTTCAGGTGTTCGCAGCAAATGGTACTCATTGGAAAAGGGAAAAACATTTGGCATACCAAGCATAATAGTTACTTCCCTTGTCTTCGTGTTCATCGCGTTCTGTACGAATTTTTCAGTGCATTGCACCAGAACAGACGATGTAGCAACCATGGATTCAGGTATATCAACTCTTGAGCTTAAAGTTCCTTACATTTTCCCCCTTTTTGGCCGTAACATGGAGGATACTTGAACACAAGACCCCTTAAGTGACCCAGTTCTAGGTGAGGGTTCCTCCGTCAAAAAAAAAAGACCCCTTGGTCATATGTGCAAAAGTCCAGCTCCGCTTGTGTGGCAGGCGCAGTTAGTGCACGTCACCTTGTGTTGGGACGTTGCAAGTTCGAATCCTAATGGTATCGTTGTATAACTGGTAGGGACCTCTGCCTAACCCCAGCTTTCTTTGTGGAAAAAGTTCAGTTCTGCCATCAATCAAAGCCACACAGACTTTCTTGACAAAACATTTTGAGCATTGTGACCACCATTTGCAATATCACTGCACGAGCGTGGTAGAGAGTCTAGTAAACCGACTGAGCCTATTGGGTTCTTGTTTTTCCTATCCGAATCTTAATCCTAATCCTAGTCCTACATATTATAAAAGCAGACACAAGGGTATCAAGTGCAAAAAATTAGATGCTTTATAACTTTTTCTTTATCACGAGTGAAGAATGTATTTAAAAATTTGTATTAGCATTAGCATAAAGTTTTGGTAAAAAGGAAGCGGTACTTACATGGCATTTGATTGTTCACAGGTGCGGTTTTCATTTTTGCTATATATGTGGAACAGCTTGGTCCTCAAACCATTACAACTGCAGTTCTGTCAGGTAAATGTTGTAGCTCTCGTTGCATATTAGTTCTGCTCTTTTTTTTTTTAATATCCAAGGGAAACACCCCCCCAATCACCGATCATATATTGGCTGGCCTCTGGTTGGTAAAACCCTTGAGGTCCCCCCTACGCACCGGGAGTACACCCAGCTTCGACCTTGAGGCAAGAGATGTCACCCATGGGTTTTGAACTTGTAACATCCGGTCAACTTGGTGACATTCGCAAGACGCCCCTGCCAGATGAGCAGGACCCTTGTGAGCTATTAGTTCTGCTGATTCACAAAAGCAAAATCATGTATTTCTTGCTTGGATAAACCTGGTTCCTGATTCTAGTTTTCTCAATCAATTGGATGCAGATTAAACCCTGTCCAAGTCTAGTTAACTAAAGATAGTTCTAATGTTGGATCTCGGTGAGGAAAACATCACGATAATTTAAGAGAGTTTTTTTAATTAGAAAAATTCAGGACAGTATTGGTGACTGCAAAGTACAGAAAATACTATATTTATATCATATTATATCACAGAAGTGCAAAAAGTTGTTTTCATCATGTTAATATCATGTTACTATCTATGTGGGGAGGCCTATTAAGCGATCTCTGTTCCTAAGCAGGTTTCTCATCAAAAGAAAAAATATATATATATATATATATATATTATGTTACTGTTACTTTGTGTTGATTTAGATATGTGGTTGATTTCTTCTACGCGAGGTCGGCAACGTAGGCGTCACTGGTGCTGCTGTTTTTTCCAGTAGTCAGTTCACCTTGACATGCAAAATCTGATGGTGGCGGTGGTATTCCTTTCGTTGATGCATGAAAGTTCATACCACTACAAGAAAAACCTTGATTAGCAACGGATTTTTTCTGTCCCAAATTAGCGAGGGAATTAGCGAGAGAACATTATCCATCGCCAATCTTTGAAATAATTTCGAAATTAACGACGACACAAATTCCGTCACAAATTAACGACAAAAAATTTTCATCGCAAAAACTATAACAACTTAGCGATGGATTTAGCGAGGGAAATATTCCATCGCAAATCTGTCGCTAATTATCCACGAATTTACGACAAAATATTTCTCTTGCTAAATCCGTAGCTAATTTTCGATTAAAGCTACCAAATTAGGGCGTTAAATTCTCCCTCCCTCTCTCTCTCTCTCTCTCTCTCTCTCTCTTGTTACGCTTAGGGCGCTTCGCCTCCCTCCTCCCCTAAGTCGACTCCGTCGTCGTTCGCGTCATCTCCGACGACGGTGAAGGCGACGACGACGGTGACGACCCCTCCTTGCTCGCGGAGGAGGAAGGCAAAGCCCTAATCAGGACTCTCTAAAAACCTTTTGTTGTGAGCGCTCCTGACTCTCTTTGTACACTGCTAAGGACACAAAAAACGGTGTTCCCTTCTGATTCCTTCCTTGTTTTCAATTTTTAGCAGAGGGTACGGTGACGACGACGATGATGGTGATGACGACGACGGCGATGACAGTGATGGCGACGACGACGACCCCTTTTTGCTCGTGGAGGAGGAAGGCAAAGCCCTAATCGGGACTCTCTAAAAACCTCTTGTTGTGATCACTCTCGACTCTCTTTGTGCACTGCTAAGGATGCAGGAACCAGTGTTCCCTTCCGATTACTTCCTTGTTTCCAATTTTTAGCAGAGGGTACGACGACGACGACGGTGATGGCGACGACGATAGTGATGGCGACGACGACGACGACGACGATCCCTCCTCACTCGCAGAGGAGGAAGGCAAAGCCCTAATCAGGACTCTCTGAAAACCTCTTGTTGTGAGTGCTCCCGACTCTCTTTGTGCATTGCTAAGGACGCAAGAACCGGTGTTCCCTTCCGATTCCTTCCTTGTTTCCAATTTTTAGCAGAGGGTACCTTCAGTCCTCATTCTGTTTTTGTTTTCCTTATCATAAGGTTATATTTTATGTAGTGTAGAGATTGCCTACAAATTTGATAGTTTTTTTTAGGGGTTTTATTGTTTGGTGCCTACGAAAGCCCGTGCTGGAGAAATCATATTACACCTGTTGAAGCAACTCAAACTACATAGTTTTTTTATCATTTACTCATGAAAGCCTAGCTTATTCTATCAGCAAATCAAATGGATAATACAATCTGAGTCTGTTTATGAATATCATGCTTCCACATTCTTTACAATTTCTTGTTTGAAATTTGGGTTGCACTGTATAAGTTTCATACAGAAACCATGACATGCTATATGTTTTTGGTGATTTAAGAGTCAAGCAACCAGGCGACGATTAAGAAATAGCATATTAGAATGCTATACTTCATGTTTTGTTCCTCTTTTTCACCAATTATGCACCATCTTTTAGTTGTCTTATTTTCACTCTTGTTTAGGGATGTTGAACTGGTCAATTGTTTGGGTATTTGACTAAATCTAAATCTATTTAGTAAGACAAATCTGATTACATGTAAATTTGCTATTTAGGCTAATTGGATCTAGATCTCGTGGTAGCTTTTTGCACCCAAATTGAAATTTGACTATGAATCCACTTAAGCCATATCAAATTGTGTAGGATTCAAATATGCTGACATTATGGACGGTCTCTGTTTGGGGGGTAAAGCCTACCTGATTTTTCATGAATTCTAGAATGCTAGTCTGTGCTTCTTCATTTCCTATATTCATTTTCTTTTTCATTTGCATCCATGATTGTTGCCTTACATGTAAGCTTAAATTGAAGGCAATATCATGGCTATATAGTTGTACTTTTCAGGTTGTTTGATCGGATTGTTTCATTTAGTGATGTAGAATTTAGGTGGCTTTTCTAATTTTTTTTCTCTCTTTACATAGATGTTTTGTGCATTTCTTTTTTGGCTTAATGAGTTTGTTCTTTTAAAAGGTTGAAAAAGGCTGAAGCTATGAACACAAGTTGTTGTTCTACAAATCTTAACATTGAGAGACCAAATATATGTTTGGTTGAAGATGGGGGAAATGTGATAATATGTTTATTACAAGTTGTGAACACAAGCAAAAACTGCATCTTTGTATTGTTTTCATTTCACAAGACTTGCACTATATTGTACTATAGGCACATGAGGCGCACGCCTCGGGTTTTTTTTTTTTTTTTAAATTTTGCGACAGATTAACGACGGATATTATCCATCGCTAATTTTCAGCAATGATATGTTTTGCGATGGATTGTATTCCATCGCAAATCCGTCGCTAACTTGCCGACCAAAAGTTAGTGATGAAATTTATCCGGATATATTCTGTCACAAGTCCGTTGCTAAATAGCAACAAATTTGCGATGAAAATAAGTCATCGCAAATCCGTCGCTAATTAGCGACGAACTGGCGACAGATAAATTCCGTCGGGATTTAGCGACTAGAATTATGCGACAGACGCTATCCGTCGCTAACGTGTTTAGCGACAGATTAGCAATGGATAGCGTCCGCCGCTACTTGGCGTTTTTCTTGTAGTGTACCTTAACTTGTGCTCTAACGTTATAAAAAAAGTGTACTTAGCATGTAGCTGGGTGTGAAATCATATGGTAAGCATATGAACAGTTTCTCTCTCAATATATGTACATATATCTAGACAGAGAGAGTGGATTAGGTGAAAGTTAGGAGCTTACCGTGAGTGAACAGAGGTTTTCAAGGTTTTTTTTTTCACAATTCTGACACTGCAGGGTCAATTTGCTAGAAAACAATTCTTAGATCATATAGATCATGTATTTTTCAATAAAAAACATGAATTTTTTTAGCTTGAATATTTATAAAAATTATAGATACAGTTTGTTTTCAAACTTCAACCAAACCTATCCACATGTTGGAATCGGACTATTCAAGAGTCCGTTCTTATAAAATCAAGCACGTAGAACACCCCTTTTACTACGCGGACGATTCCTTTTAATTTGTGGAAAGTATTGGCAACCTAGTTCAAGCAAAACAATGACAACTGGGTGACGTGAAACACGTTCAGTTTTAGGTTTAGGAGGCCAAATGAGTCAGCATAACCCCAACTAAATCTGAACCAGATATGATCCATATATCAATTCTAGATACCGCATATCTAAGTCCATGTTGATGAATTAGGAAGTAATATGGTTGGATTCCACCAGATTTGGATAAAATGGGTAAGCAAATATGGTTGGATCTACATATTCTTCAATGGATCTGATACCAAATGGACACATGCCATAACTGCATCCAAGACTATAAGATTTTAATCGGCAAAACCAAATCTGCAACAGGATCTAATTTTACAGAAGTTAAGTTCACCAAGCTTGATCTAACCCATGCATATGTTGGACCAATTTTTATGTCTTCGCAGGCTGCTCGACATTGTTAATGTCGTTTTGGTTCATCATGGAGGTTGATGGGCACATGAAGCAAGATGAAGAAGATGAATGATACTAGTCATCCCCTGTGTCACACCTCTCATTTTGCTTGAGCCACAAGATTTTCAAATGGCTATGAGAGATGACAAGTGAAGAGAAGTTATGGCAACTGAGTTTAAGGCCTAAGAGGAGAGCAACACATGGACCCTTACCAAAATGCTGGAAGAAAAAAAGTCGATTGATACAAAATGGGTATACAAAATTAAATATTGATCCGATGAATCCATTGAAATATATAATGCACGTCTGATTGTGAAAGGTTACAACCAGTAAGACAGATTAGACTATCATGATACTTTTGCCCAATTTGCGAAACTCGTTATCATGCTATGTCTCATTGCACTTGCTGCTATTTTTTATTGGCTTCTACATTAACTTGATGTCAATAATGCCTTCCTACATGAAGACTTGACGAAAAAAAATTATATGAAAGTTCCTCCAAGAAATTCGACTAAGGAGAAACAACATGTTTGTTGCCTAAACAAATCTCTCTATGGGCTTAAACAAACTTCTAGACAATGGTTCCCAAATTTTTTTCAAGCTCTTAAACAAGTGGGTTTCAAACAGTCACTTGTGGATTATTCTTTGTTCTCCCTAATAAATTGAAACAAGCAAACTTTTGTTCTTATTTACGTAGATGACATCATAATTACTAAAAATGACAATGTCATGGTTGAAAGGCTGAAAAAAATCCTTCAAAAGCAATTTCATATCAAAGACTTGAGAAAACTCAAGTATTTTCTTGGGATCGAAATGGCCAGATCAAAGGAAGACATTTTCTTAAATAAAAAATACATCTTAAAAATTTTAAAGGATGAGGATCACGTCCTAGTGAAGTTCCTATGGAGTAGATGGTGAAATCGGATCACAACAGAAAATTGCTAAAAGATCCAACTCCTTACAGAAGACTAGTAGGTGGCCGCTTATATATCTCACCATAACTCATCCTAACATTACTTATTCAGTAGATATTTTGAGCCAATTCATGCATGAATCTCGACAACCTCATTGGGAAGCACTCTTGAGCAAGGCATCTTACTAAGCTCAAAAAGTATTCTTTAGCTTTCAGGTTACTCGGACTCAAATTGGGCCAATTGTCCGTTCATCAGAACATCCACTACTGGATTTTGTAACCACTATATCTCATTCGTCTGCAAAAGTAGAAGACTTGTACTGTGATAATCAGTCTGCCTTACATATTACCGTCAATCCAATTTTCCATGAGTGAACTAAACATATCAAGCTCTACTGCCATTTCATTCACAAAAAAAATCAAAGTAGCATTTTATGTACTAAGTTCATTCCAAGCAAACATCAAAGAGTGGATATGTTAACCAAAGCCGCTGACTCAATTCAAATAATTGGTCAGCAAGTTATGCATGTTAAATCTCGATGCTCCAACTTGAAGAATGTTACAAATTAGATGTCGACATTTTGGGGATTAGATGCTTTCAGGATTCAATCAATGAGTTTATTGATTTTGGTAAATCATGAAAGTAAATGATTTACCAAAGTGACCAACGTGAAAAGGTAACAAAGTAAGTTACCAAAGTGAGGAAAGTTTGGTAAAGTGAGAAGATAAGATAGGCAACATGAAAAATGGTCAATTGGGTAAAGTCAATCAAAAGATCGAAATTAGAAAGTTATTCAAATCCAGCTAAGTCGACATCTTGAGATTTTTGTATTTAACTTTTTTTGTTTTTGAAAGCAGGTTTTCTTTCTTATTTTCGGTTATTTTTAATCCCACAAAATTTGCGATCACACCATGTATGCAAATATGTAGTTGTAACATTTACCAAATGAATGAATATATTACCATTCTCACACTTCACAAGAAAGCTTTGCTTTTCACAGATAATAACATAGAAGAAAATTAATCAAATCTAATTTAAATGAATAGTGTTCATCTTCTTTTATGATAAATCAAAAGAAAGCAATCAATAGTTGGTTTTCATTTCTCACTGTACTACCATACAAAGTCATTAGCAACACCTCTTGTTCATCCTCTTATTGAAATATTTTTGATTAAAGCATCGATACAGAGGTTAGAATAGTTAAGTGGAATATATAGTGGAAATCTGTCACTTTTTTGGTCTTATTCCTTGTTTCACATGATACAAGTTAAAGAAAGATCGAGTAAAAAATAAAAGAGAGCAAAGCTAGCCTAGTTGTTGACAAAATTTATATAAATTTTTACATGAATGACCGTTTTTCTTTTCTTTAATTTATGTCAGAGACTACTGTTTGAACATGGATTCTAAGTGAATTAATGTCATGGCCTTTGATCAGGAGAAAGAGAAAGAAACTTATTTTCTTTCACATATTGCAACAGGCATGCTACAAAAGAAATTACTATAGTCTAGCTAAGAAACGAGCATGCTGAGTGTTTATTACTTAATTTCATACGCATGTTTGGCTTAGCGCTGAGCATGGAAAAGTTCATAAACTCCATTTCTGTTCCTCTCATCAAGGCCAATGATATCCTGAGTAAAGATGATCAAGTATGAGTTATTGTGCTCTTCAACTGGGCAATGCCAATAAAACGTCGAGATCTTTGCAGTCATTTTTACTGTTGCTGGACTTGGACCATGTCAAGTCATCTTATCTTTATCTAACTTAAGTCTTTGCAACTGTGCCATCAACATTATCAAGCTCTATCCCATCTACACTTGTATCTAACTTTTCTTTCATCCTGAATCTTACATATGACCTCTTTTGCCTTTCAGGTGTGGCTTTCAGTTTTGCCATCGATGTGGATCACCTTGGGAAAACCAACATTATGCTTGTACCATTGGCAACTGTGCATGAATTATCTTCACTAGAAATTTGATGGCAAACAGGCTCCAGTTTGGGATACTTACATTGACATCTCGCCTAGAATTTGACCCAGGTTTTTGTCAACGGATTCCTTCTGTGGATTTTGGATTTGTCAGAGATATATATCTAGCCCATGATGCATTTTATATCCTTGTAGTTGTCTTTTGTGTTGTTAATGTCAGTTATAGATCATACTAAGCTTAGAATCAGCATAATTTTACTGTTTTGACTAGGAGGATACATTGGCATAGTAAGAAACTTTTTCATGTTGAATATGTAAACAATATTCCGAAATACTTTGGATGATAATCTTCAAAGTGGACAGAGAAAAATATGGTGATGTACACAAACTGAAGTTCATTTTGGATGCTTCTGCTTGCTTCGGTTCATGAATTTTTTTTCACGTGAAGGGCAGTTGTGCTTGCTAATTAAGTTTAAACTGAGATGTTGAAGAGTACTGCACTGCACTGCAGAGAAGGTGATCGTGAAGGTGCAATGTGGCTAATGAGAGCCATGATGTGAGGATGAGAGCAGCCGTTAGGAATGGGCTGGTGATAAAGGGTAGAAATGGGCCAGCCTATTAGCATTGGCCAAATTTTCCAGTTTACATGAGCTAGCATTTAGGCCTTATGGCATTGGGTATTATCAGATCTGACAGATCCAGATCCGTGCAACAACAACATGGTCGATCTATTCAAGATAGAGATGCTTACCACATTTATCGTGAACAACATCAACATGGCCGATCTATTCAAGATAGAGATCAACAACAACATGGTCGATCTATTCAAGATAATGCTAATCACATTTGTCATGAACAACAACAATCCAGTCGATCTCTCAATGATATGGATAATCACATTTGCCAAGGAAATAGACTAGAAAAGAGAGATTAAATATCTGAATAATAAGGAAGAAGTTATTGAAGATAAGAAGCATATCTTATTTTATAGAAAGGCTTATTAAGATCAAAATGTAATACATATAAAAACATGTAAAAACGTTGAGGAAGAGTAAGGAAGATTCATATTATTAGCCTGTGGACGTAGGCGCCATCACCGAATCATATATATCATGCGTATTCATTTCTCTCTCTCCCTCTCACTTTATCATATCGCGTTTATTCATTTTATCGTTAGTTTTCAAATTTGTTTATGGTATCAGAGCTAGAACCGTGAGTTCGTACAATTCATTTTCATGGATACTATGTATAATCGATCTATTCAAGATAGAGATCGAAAACATCATGTTTGATCTATTCAAGATAGAGATGCTAACCATATTTGTCTTGAACAACAACAACAACAACAACAACAACAACAACAACATGGCTGATCTATTCAAGATAGAGATCGACAACAACATGGTTGATCTATTCAAGATAATGCTAACCACATTTATCATGAACAACAGTCCAATCGATTTCTCAATGATATGGATAATCACATTTGTCAAGAAGATAGACTAGAAGAGAGAGAGAGAGAGAGAGAGAGAGAGAGAGAGAGAGAGAGAGAGAGAGAGAGAGAGAGAGAGAGAGAGAGAGAGAGATTAAATATCCAAATAATAAGGAAGAAGTTAGAGAAGATAAGAAGATTATCTTATTTTATAGAAAGGCTTATCAAGATAAAAATGTAATACATATAAAAACATGTAAAAATGTTGAGGAAGAGTAAAGAAGATTCATATTATCAGCCCGTAGATGTAGGCACCATCGTCGAACCACATATATCACGTGTATTCATTTTTCTCTCTCCCTCTCACTCTATCATATCGTGTTTTTTCATTTTATCATTGGTTTTCAAATTTGTTTATGGTATCAAAGTTAGAACTGTGAGTTCATATGGTTAATTTTCATGGGTACTATCTTTTTCTCAACGAAATTCTCATATCAAACAACATTGAATGTGGCTAATTTTGAGTCACTAAATTTGACATACACTAACTATCTACTCTAAAGGTTGCAACTATTGGGAATGATAGAAAGTCAAGATCTTCAAGGATTCATGAGCCATGAATCCCACATCTCAAAGCAGTTTTTAGCTGATGACAATGGCGTCCGTGCTGAAAATTTAGATTTCATCGCATAGAGGAAATCAGATCAGCTACTACGTGGGTGGATAATCAATACCCTATTCGAGAAAGTTCTTGGATTCATTGTTGGGCTTGACACTACTGCACAAGTATTGTAACACCCTAAATTTTCTATCCCGAAAATTATGTAATTTTTTTTGAAACGGTTTTATAAAAACTACAACGAAAATCTAAACGAGATAAAAACTTGGCATGTTATTTAACGATCACATTTATTTTTATACATGCATTTAATTTAAAGATTAAACATTCATAAATAAGATAAATGTTTATTACATCTCTAAATTAATAATAACAGTCTATTTAAAATTTAAATCAAATAATCAAAGTCTCAAGTATTCTAAAATGCTCGCAGTTCAAAAATACTCAAAGGGATGGGAAAGGCTTGGCTCGATCTCCACCGTAACCTCCCATCATCGCGTGTGAATTCACTCACTACCTAAAAATATTTAAAATCAATAAGGTTAGATAAATAATATCTCAATAGGGTAGAGCTATTCAAAACACATAAATTAAAACAAGCAGAAATTACTTCATTCTTTCATACATGCAACAAGATCAAATATAACCCAAATGCAAACATGAATTTATAATAAGTCATTCAAGCATTAAATCACGAAATTGCTTTCAACCACACATCCAATTAAATATGAACGAATAAAGGTGCATGAATAAATTAAAAATGCATGCACCTACCATTGCAGAAGTCGACAATATGCATGTCATTTATTGTCTTTAATTAAATTTTCTTTTTTATGTAATGTATGTCATATCTATCTAATGCACAATCATTTATGTTTCAGTTCTTAGCCCTGTAGATATTAACACAAACTTAAACCTGGATTAGGGCCATGACACAGACAATATTTTTAAACATGGTTGGCTTTGGCTTGACCGGACACCTTTCACCAGTCCTACGGGTGAAGGACAAGTGTATCAAGAGAGCGCTCTCAACACCATCATCCCGATGCATCAAATTTTTACTCATGAGTTTCTTTCCTCTATGTTGCAATCTAATGTAGAGGTTTCTCCTATCTTCGTGGTTGGGAAGGAGCAATCTTTCATGCTCAAAATGTTTCTCATGAAACTGAAAGTATTGCTTGCCCTCTCCTTGCAAGCACCAATCTTTAGTGTTATATGTTTAAACTTCTTAAATTGATTACTTTACATACAACATTGTATAGGAATCCACTAAAGGGATTCAACAACTTCAAGACCTATGAATGCATATTTTAAAACATTGAGTTCAATAATATTGCTCATGGTTCTTTCTTTTCAAACTTATGCGCATATGCATAAACAAAATAATAAATTTTCTTATACATTAAATATGTCCAATCATTCACATCATCATCATGTACATGGCATACATATATAAAATTTTCAGCATGCACAGTCCTTTAACATTCACATCTTAATTCGCAAAATGAATACTTCGGTCCATTCATTCGCCAAAGGCCACAAAGGAATGCTTTTGCATTAGTACGTTACTTAGTTCATGCCCCATGAATGGGCACTTGATTTCCTACAATAAATTGACTTTTTACAGTTCATAAACAATCTGATATTCATTCACGAAGGCACACATGAACATGTATAGCATTCACAAATATTCGATAGCTGGGTCTTAAATAGGTTTCAAACTTGCAAAAACTCAATTATGTCTGACTGTTACAGAGGTTATAAAAAATTTTACAATCGTCGGACACAGTTAAAATTTTCACAGTTTGCATATAATTTTGTCATCTTTCTAATGCCACAAACCATTCATAAAAATTCCTCTGAACGAGGGATATACGAATGATTTAGTACAAGCCTATACTTTTCTATTTCAACTGTCACAATATAGTGCTCAATCCATGAATATAGCTCAAAATTTCATAAAAGTTGTAAATTTTTGTTATATTTTCAACACAATAAACCATTTATAAAAACTCTTGTAGATGAGGGAGATAAGAATGACTTACCGGTCGGGTGTCAGGCCAAAAATATGTATTAATAGGAATATGCATTCGGGTGAGCCAAAACAGGCCACCCGAATTCATATTTCTGAAATATTTTCACATAAATATGTTAAGTAAAACCACAAAAACAATACTACATTAATTTTAAATAATCTACCATAGACAAATCTCATTTTCGTAGCTGTTAGGCCAGAAAACAGACATGTCTTCCCGAACCCTATTTCCTCAGAAATAATTTTGGTATTTTTGCAATAAAGCACATCAAAATCACATATTTTTCCATGATAAAAATAAAGAAAGGAATGCTAATCACTACCGTATATGCACATGAATATTAACTACAATGTCTAACTAAATTTTTTCTAGAAACAAATAAATATTATTTATTTTTTTAAAAATTATAATTTTTATTTCTAACAAAGTTCCTACTATGCAACACTTGTTTTCTTTCGGTTTAAATTTCACAAATTCGTCTAGTAGGGGGATGAATCAATTATTTCTATGAGGAATCAACATTAACCCTCTTTAATTAAGTCCAATATTCCTTTTTATAAAAATCTTCTTTTTAACAATAGTTCAATTCAGATTCACAAACCCGATTTTAGAGAAATCATTTTTGAGAGGGGGTTTTCTTTCAAAAACCCTCTCTATTTTATATTTCAATAAACCCTAAGACAAACCCATATATGGAAGGTATGATATAGGGTCCATTCTTAAGAAAAATCAAGACTCATGCCTATGACTTTCGATTTACATGTAGAGAATAGAACTCCCTACCTTTCATGCGAAAATACTTTTTTTGGTCGAAAAAGTGAACTCCACAAGCAAACTGACCGTTCGCTTCGTATGGTTATTGTGTCAAGATGATCTACTCGCTCCACCCATGTACGTAGGTCCACCTCTTATTTACACGAGAGGAAAATCTCAAGAAAATAGAGGAAAAGGAAGAAGAAAGAAGAAGCAAGAGGGTGAAGAAGGAGAAAATAGCGAGAGTAAAAAAAATATAAGAAAGGGCCAAATAGGGCGTGAGCCCCTCCTTTCTTTTTATAGCTTAGGAGGATTAGGCCAAGGGCTGGGCTAATCTCAGCCCTTGATCTAATCGCAATCATCTCTTTCCTTTCCTCTCATTTTATATTTCTTTTTTTTTCTTCTTTTATTAACTTCTTTCTTTTTTTTCTATATGCTACACTTAGCTTAGCTTTATTTTATGTAATGCATTAGTTATTATACGTAGTTTATATAGTGTAATATAGGTTCACATAGGCTGGTCGACACTCCCATATGGGGTTTCAACTTGCCATAATACTCAAAGTAAAGCTTGCTTGCTTGCTTGATAAGCAAGTATGACTTTGTAAATCCATGGTATTTTATTTATTATTATTTTTTTATTATTCTTTTTTTCCTTTTCATAATTCCATCTCCCTTCATTTCTTAATTTTTTCCAGCCTTCCCATCATAAAAAAATCTAGGATGGGATGTCCCCCCCTCTTGGGGGGTCTCTCCTTAAGTAAATAGCAAGTTTTGACTTGCTTTCTTAATGTATGTTTTTTTGGTAACTTTTAAAATCTTTGAATTAGAGCTTTAATCTATTTTTTTTCTTAAGTCAACAAAGAGGTGACACATAGGATGAAACCCCACCTATGGACCTCTACCATTTAATACAATTTAGTTAAACTAAATTTTCTATTCCATTTTAATTATTTCCTAGTTAACTTTATTTATTATTTTAGATTTCAATTCTTTCAAAATTATAATTTAAGTTTAAATAAAATGACCCTAAATATAAAACATATTATTTTCAAAATACATATGAAATTCTTCTAAATACCAATTTATCTAGATTATTTTTTTTCTAAAAATACCATTTTTCCCAAAAATGAACTTCGAAAGCGATTTTCACTAAGGTTGGTAGGACTCATTGTTGTTTTGAGTATTTTATTTTATTTTTTTGTAATTTGGATTTCAAACTCACGAAACTAAATTCAAATTTATTAAAATTATATTACATACATATCAAATTATCTTAATTTTATTTGAAATCATATTTAACTTTATTTTAATAAAATTTAGCAATTATTTTATTAAATTCTATTTTTTTTTTATAAATTCGATTCTGAATGTGATTTTCACTAAAATCAACTTGAATCAAATTTAATTTTTTATAAGATATTTCTTATAATTCATCTTAGGCTAATTTTTATTTTTACATTTTTTTGTCATAAAATTCATTATTAATATTATTTTATTCATTAAAAATACTGTGAAGAATGATATGTATTACATCGGAATTAAATCTAAATTTCAAGCTTAATTTTGATGAATATTCAAATTATTGTATAATTTGAACTTAAATTGACATTCAACTAAGTCTTAATTTAGGTTCAACTCATGCCCAAATCCAATTATAATATTCGAAACATATTTATTAAATCTGAATTCAAATCCAAATCTGATCTAAATTCAATTTCCCGAATTGAAATTCAAATTTAATAAAACTTTAGAAATTGAAACCAAAATTCAATGAGACTCCAAATTGAAATGCACATTTAATTCAAATCCTGACTAATATTGAAACTCAATTTAAATTTTATTTAAGTTCAACTTAAATCCAGATTAAATCCGATTACAAATAAAAAACCCAATTCAGAATAAATTCTTAGCTTAAAATTTATTTTGAATCCTAATTAATGCTCAAATTATAATTTAATTCTCATCTTAATTTCAAATAATATTTTAGCCTTAAATTCACAGTTATTTCTCTTAAAAATATCAAAAATTTAGGGGTTTTACAAGTGTGGTTGATCCTTGAAGAGGCATTTGCTCTTGACTCTCAAGAGCGTGAATGTTATTTGCTGCAAAAGCTTCAGACATTTCAGAAAGGTAGTCTTTCTCTATCTGAATACATATCTTCCTTAAAGAATACCTATGATGAGCTTGCCGCTATTGGCAAACCTGTCGATGATAGGAACAAAGTATTCTCACTTTTGAACGGTCTGAGACATGAATATGAAGCATTTGTCTTATCCATATTGAAGTTGTTAGTTCCTACATATAAAAAGTTAATTTCTTTGCTTTAGTCTCATGAGACTTTTAAAACTCTTTAGATGCATGATCAGGATCATTATCCTAATCAAAATATGGCATTTATAAGCCAACGTCAAGATAAAAATCAAAACAACAAGAGAGAAGGTTTTCAAAACCATTTTTTTGTCTCAAGGTGAAGGTTTCTCTAAAATAAAAAATCAATTATCGTGCCAAATGAATCATCATTTCTAGAACAATCAAAACTGACAAAATAAGCAAGGCAATCAGCAGAAGGATAAGCATGTAGTCTACCAAATTTGTTTAAAATTGAATCACACTACCTTAAAATGTTATCACAGGTTCAATCAAATGTACGAAGTTGGTGACATTCTTCAAGCATTAGCAACTATGATAGTTTTAGATAATCAATTTCATGCTTGGTTTCCTGACACAGGTGTAAGCTCTCGTATCACAACTGACCTAAGTATGCTTCATAAGCTTAATCCCTATTTCGGTCGAGAAAAAATAATGGTGAGAAATAAAGAAAAACTCCTTATAACCCATGTTGGCTCAATTGACCTTCAAATAGGTCAGGAAAAACCTAGACTTGATAATGTTCTAGTTGTTCCTGATATAAAAAAAATTGATTTATGTTAGCCAATTAACATATGATCAGCCTTTATTTTTTGAGTTCTATAATGATTGATTTCTTATAAAGGACAAGGTAACCAAGAGACAGATAGTTTCGGGGCTTAGAAGTAGTGACCTCTACATCCTGGAACCTATGAAGAAAGAGGCTTTCTTTTCAAATAGACAATGTAATGCGAGCAAGGAAGAATGGCATCACCGGTTAGAACAACCGAGTATGGAGATAGTTATTTTTTTATAAAATAAAAGATTGATTTCTTTTCATGCAAATAAAAATAAAACCTTTTGTGAAAGTTTTATCATGGCCAAGTCAAGTCGACTCCCATTTAATAATTTTGAAGTTTCTTCTAGTAAGCCATTTGAAAAGGTACATTGTGACATTTGGGGGCCAACACCCAAAGTTTCTCACCAAGGTTTCAAATATTATGTCATTATCGTTGATGACTTCTCTAGATACGTTTAGATATGCTCGTTAAAATTGAAATCTGATTTTCTTAATCTATTTTATGAGTTTCATAAGTTGATTTCAAACAAATTCAATGCCTTCATTAAAATCTTTCAATTTGATGGTGGCAGAGAATTCATGAGGCATAAATTTCAATAATACTTGAGAGATAATGAGATTCATCATAATGTTTCCTGTCCCCACACACTCGAACAAAATTGACATGCGGAAAGGAAACGTCATAGTATTGTTGAACTCAATCTTGCCATGATGTTTTATGCTACTTTACCTACAAAATTTTGGGTGGAAGCATTTCTCACAGCAGTTTGTCTAATCAACCACTTACTTAGCTCGACATTAAAGATGGTGTCTTCGTATGCTAAGCTATTTCGCAAGAAGCCTAAATATGGATACCTTTGTATTTTTGGGTCAAGGTGTTTTCCGCATTAAAGTGATTATGCTAAGAATAAATTTTCTTTGCAGTCTTTACCATGTGTGTTTTTAGGCTATAGCAATAATTATAAGGGATATCGTTGCCTTCGTATTGATACTGGTTGAGTTTATATCAGTCACCATGTGATTTTTTATGAAAGTTGCTTTTCTTTCAAAGACAATTTATATAATGCCATGATCTTTTTCGTTGGGAGCAAGTTAAAAAGAGTACAACAATACATATTGACAACCGAAATCAAAGTAGCGTCCTTGACTCCCTAATAGCTACAATGCAACATTTTGTCAATCCAGATTATCTAGAGAACACTGCTATTAGTCTCAACCTCGATGAGTCTCAATGGCCATTGCCCATGGCATCTACACACACTCATTCCTCTTGTAACTCAGTCTCACCCGTCACTCCTCCTCCCTCATGGATTCCTTCTTCTGTTTCCTCTCATTCTACCGTACTCCCTAGTAATGTTCATCATATGTTGACTCATGCCATGACCGGTATCGTCAAACCCAACCCAAAATATTGTTTAGCCATTAGACATCCTTCTTGAACCCAAAAATCGTTAAAGTGACTCTCTCTCACCCTGGTTGGCTTGGCTTTGTGCCATGCAGGAATAAATGAATGTTTTTTCCTACACCAAAACTTAGGAACTTATTCTTAAGACCCCTGACATGAACATAGTCTGGTGAAAATGGGTCTTCAAGACCAAGCTTCATGTCAACGACTCTTTAGATTGACTCAAAGCTCGCTTGGTCACCAAAGGTTTCACACAACTTCCTAGAGTCGATTTTCTTGATACCTTCTCCCCTATTATCAAACATACTACCATTCACATTATCCTCTTCGTTGCCTTAGCTTTCTCTTGGCCCATTTGCCAACTTGACATAAAAAATGCCTTCCTTCATGGCTCTCTTGATGAACCTATCTTCATGGACCAACCACCTAGTTTTTGTGATCCTTTCAAACCCAATCACGAGTGTAAACTTCATTGTGCATTATATGGGTTACGCCAATCCTCTCGCATGTGGTTTGACCGCTTTAGAATTTTTTTGTTGGGCATGGGTTTCTTTTGCATGTTGTTGATTTGTCTCTTTTCATATGTCGACATGCTCGCAGGTGTATCTTTTTATTATTGTATGTCGATGACATCATTATCATTGGCAGTAATAATGCTTTCTTGACCAATGTTATTCAGCAGTTAAGTACAGAGTTTGCCATGATAGATTTTGAAGATCTTTATTATTTTTTGGAAGTTTAAGTCCAATGGTTTGATGCAGGTCTTTTCCTTGACCAAACTTGCTATGCCTATGAGATTCTCGATAAGGCTCAAATGAAGGACTTCCACCCTATTTCCACCCCTATGGTCGGCTGACCGTCACCACCACCTGCTTCTCCTATCTATGTTGATGTTCGTTATTACCAGAGTTTAGTTGGGAGCCTCCAGTACCTTACTTTCACATGATCGAACATCTCTTACAATGTTAATTATGTTTGTCAATATATGCATGCTCCTACTGAGTTCCATTTTCAGCTCATCAAGCAAATGCTTTAGTATATCAAAGGCACCATCCATTTTAGTATCTGCCTCATTGTTCATAATCCTTTCATTCTTTATGGGTTTTCGGATGCTGACTGGGCCGTCTGTCCCACCACCTGTCGGTCTACCTCCAACTATTATACTTATCTTGGAGGCAACTGTATCTCATGGAGCACAAAGAAGCAACCCATGGTCGCCTGCTCTAGCACTGAAGCTAAATATAGCTCTTTAGCCTCCATTGATGTTGAACTCACTTGGATCACATTTATCCTTCATGATGTTGGCCTTTATATTTCACAAGCTCCTACAATATTCTGTTATAATCTCTCTGCCTTGCATATAACTGTGAACCCCGTGTTTCACAATCGCTTTAAGCATATTGAGATTGACTACCACTTCATGCGCGAAAAGGTCGCTCGACGTTAGCTTATTACATCCTTCATCTCTTCATATCTTTAAGTTGTCGATATATTTACCAAGCCATTAATGAAAACCACCTTCCATTCTCTTAGATCCAAACTCGACCTATAGACTGCACCACCACTTAGTTTGAGGGAGGGTATTATCGGATTTGGCAGATCCATATTCGTGCAACAACAACATGGTCGATCTATTCAAGATAGATATTGGCAACAAAATGGTCAATCTATTCAAGATAGAGATGCTAACCACATTTGTCGTGAACAATAGTAATAGCATGGCCGATTTATTCAAGATAGAGATCGACAACAGCATGGTCGATCTATTCAAGATAATGCTAACCACATTTATCATGTACAACAACAAACCAGTCAATCTCTCAATGATATGGATAATCATATTTAACAAGGAGATAGACTAGAAGAGAGAGATTAAATATTCAAATAATAAGGAAGAAGTTAGACAAGATAAGAAGCATATCTTATCTTATAGAAACACTTATCAAGATCAAAATGTAATACATATAAAAATGTGTAAAAACATTGAGGAAGAATAAGAAAGATTCAGATTATCAACCTGTGGATGTAGGCACCATCATCAAACCACGTATATCACGCATATTCATTTCTCTCTGTCCCTCTCACTCTATCATATCGTGTTTTTTCATTTTATCATCGGTTTTTAAATTCATTTATTGGGCTCTCATAATCTTTAACCTGGCTTGCTAATTGTGCTACTGCTTGTTTTATGTTGCTCTCTCTCTCGCCTTGCAGGCACGTGCATGTTTATGTTCTGTCTCAAAGATACAATTTGTTGGACCTTGACTCAAAATGGTTTTGGAATAGTTTAATTTAAAAAGTTCAGCTCATCTATGAAGAAAAGACCTAAGTTAATTACTTCATGCTTTTGGATCTTTGTTTGTATTTGGGCAGAGAGAGAGAGAGAGAGAGAGAGAGAGAGAGAGAGAGAGAGACTTTCTCAACTTTCCCAGCATGATCGGATCAACAATTGACCTCATGTGAAACATGCCAGAGAAACAATATCCTGGGAATGACATGGTGGCTCCTGCCAAAACGCTAGTTGCGAATGTTGGTCACAAGACCATGCTTGTGACAAACTTTCTCAAGTTTCAAAGGAGGAGTGTTCTCAAATGAAAATCACAATCACAACTTACATTTTCTCATGTTTCACTCAACTTGAGAAAGTGTTGTGATTGGCAATCACTGGAACTTGTAAAAATCCAACTTTTATAGGCCAGGCATTGCAAGAGTGCCTTGTTTGCAAGGTAGGATTCAGACGACTTTGATCATAATCCTTTGAGGTGCACTGTCTGGGAGTTATGGAGAGGAATTCAGGAAGACAAGGGAACTATAAAAGTACTAAGGATGTAAGCGGTTCTGATTCAGATCAGATGTTGGCTAAACAAATTCAAATTCAGATTAGGAGTTGAATGGTGAGACACTCATACCAGTTTTTTTACATGTAAACGGGTTTATTCGAATATTTGTAATGCTTATTCAATATTCTCTATCTTGTTATTATAAAAAAAATAACTTGTTTATTAATACAATGTGACCAATAAGAAGAAAACAATGAAGGGGTCCATACCCACATCATCTTCTATTGTTGTAGTACAACAAAGACCAACAAAGAACTACGAACTAAGTCATCCTGGTAATTTGGAAGCATGACTTAATGTGCATAAGTGAGTAGAGAGAGATACATCCAAAGCTAAAAATGTGGGTGTCCGACATTTTTTACAAAAAATATACCCTTGATAATCACATATAGTTGTGCTCAAATAATGAGCTGAAAGAAAAACCTTAATTGTCATATAATGAGCAACTAATTTTTTTAAAGTGACCCATATCTAAGGTAGAATTTACAGAAAAAGTTGAGCAGTTTGTAGGCACAATCTTGTCTCTCATCCTAAAAGCATCTAAAAAGGGGGAGGGTGATCCAATGGCTGACACTAAGGTTATTGCTAACCTCAATGCCTAGATAAATAAAGCTAAAGATGCAGCCACCTATAGCGGTAGCGGTGAGAAGACGGAGGAGGTACCTCACTAAGGGGCTGAGGTTAATGAAAACCCTCCTTAGAAAGTGAATATAAGTGAGAGTCATGTAGCTAGATCAGATGTGAACACCTTTCAGAAGTTCGATGCTGCTCTCCATGCAGAGGAGAATGTGCAAGCTCTGATGAAGAGGTCGTAGCAAGGAAGAAGGTCTGCTACTCATAGATATGTATTTCTAATATCCGTGAATGTAATTAAAATTTAAATTAAAATTGAAATTGCTACTATACATATATGCATTCAATAATTGATTAGTTTAATGTTGCTATTATCTATAAATATAATTGATTAGTTTGTTATGTATATGTGAAACATATAGAAATTTATTGAAATTGACTGATTTCATTGATTAAATTGATATATATATATATATATATATATAAAATCCATGAATACAATTAAAATTGAAATTGAAATTGAAATTGCTACTATACATATATACATTCAATAATTGATTAGTTTAATATTGCTACTATTAATGAATGTAATTGATTAATTTGTCATGTATGTGTAAGACATGAAGAAATTTATTAAATTGATTGATTTTATTAATAAAATTAATGATATATATATATATATTGCTACTATCCATGAATGCAATTAAAATTAAAATTGAAATTGCTATTATACATATATACATTCAATCATTGATTAGTTTAATGTTGCTACTATCCATGAATGCAATTGATTAGTTTGTCATGTACGTGTGAAACATATAGAAATTCATTGAAATTGACTATTTTTATTAATTAAATTAGGATATATATATAACTACTATCCATGAATACAATTGAAATTAAAATTACTACTATACATATATACATTCAGTAATTGAAATTCATTGAAATTGACTGATTTTAGTAAAATTAATTTAGATTGTAGGATTCTCAGCTAATTGATTCAGAAGAGCCAACATTGTGTGTGTACCGGTTGTATTGAAACCAAGCATACCAATGGTTTTTAACACTAACGGAGGAAGCAAAGGAGTTGTTGGATCAAATGCACTTTCGTAAATTCTTATAGATCACACCATAAAACATCAGTCACCACCCCCTCTTAGAGGTTGTTATGTAGTTTTTGATTTCGGCAACCAACACATTTTAGTTTAAAGATCTTGAAATGACCATCATGTTGGAAGATATGACACAAATCACCGGACTGAAGTGCCACGGAGAGCCAGATAGTGGATAGCGGTGAATAGATTTCAAGCAATTGTGAGATATTTATTTCCAAGCAAATGATGATGTGTTTGAAGGTAATAAGATCAAGTTTTCTTGGCTTATGAGTTACTATGACCCTAGTAAGGCAACAAAAATGAATGCAAAACTATTATATATTGGAGGGAAGGGTGGACAAGATGATGAAAATATTCTTGCTATACTTCTTTGGCTCGTGCTTATTCATCGATATTGTTGGAAAGTTGGTTCATGCATCGTACATTGAAATATTAAAAGACCTGGATCAAATTGATCAATATGCATGGGAAGCAGTCACACTTGCACACTTGTATACAAGTTTGAGTAACACGAGGAGCGAAAGAAAAAACTTATTTAGGATATTGGTATTATTGGAGGAATTTATTCCTTGATTGTACCTAAATTTTTTATTTATAATTATTCTTATACTTACATACTATGCTTTGATACACATTGTGCATTAATTCTTGTTAATCATTGTTATGCATATTTGAATATGGGAGCACATATCTATTGAAAGGCCCTAGATGTGTAGTGTTGCTCATGAATTTTCATATGCCACAATGTAGAGTCGGTCATGCAACAAAGAAGGCCGTAATCAAAGATTGGTGGGTTCTTGCATGTCATGTGCCGAATGTGTTGCATTGCTTCACAGGCTGACTAGGGTAAATATAAGTATTGTTGTTGATATTTCATATATTTTTTAAATAAATGCATGTCTATAGGCCTAACTATAAAGGAAATATAGATAAATTAGTACCCCTATAAAGATGCATTGGAGGATGAGGAGAATGCCAATGTGGTTGTGGGGGCGAAGGATATCGCGAGGAAAGATATTTGGTTGCACAACATGAATAAAGTTGAGTGTTAAATGGTCAACTGAGTCATTCGACAGTTTGAGTATGTTTAGCAACCGATCAGTCACCCTCGTACAATTAGCAATTTTTTATCGCATGCCACGAAGGATTGAAGGAAGGATTACTCCACAATATTTCTCTTTGAACTTCAAGACTAGCATGAGGGAGGTGAAGACATCGATTTGTCATCCATGGCACATGCCACCAATGATGATTTTGTAGCCACCTAGCAGGTTACATGTTCTTCAATGACAAAGAGGGCCTTTCAAGAAGAGGAGAAAGTTAGAGAGAATTACAAAAAGTTCGTAAGTAGATCAGAGGGAAAGTTAGCTCTTGCACTTAAAGAAATCCGCATGCTGAAGAATATGATATGTACTCAAGAGGATATGATATGTACTCAAGCTAGCCTTTTGGAAAACATAAATAAGGTCACCAAGAAACTATGATCACAACAATCACAACATACTCAATTATAGAAATTCATTTGATTGTTTTTTTGTATGTATTCAAAGATCAACATTGTAACTCATTGATTTGCATACAATGTCATTTGAATGTTTATATGAATGAATTTTTATATAAAGTCATTTGAATATCATTGATTTGTATATAATGTCATTTAAATGTTTCTATGAATTATTTTTTACATAAAATTTGAATGTCATTGATTTATATATAATGTTATTGATTGAATGTTTCTAAGAATAAATTTTTATATAAAGTTATTTGAATGTTTAAACTGAAAGCACTCTTGAATGATTTGTATATAATGTCATTGTTTATATGTTTATATATTTTTAAATCATTTGAATGTTTAAATGATTTGAATGTCTATTTTCTTACCTTCATTGTTATTTGGGTTGTTATATGCGAAAATTCACTTGTAAAACTAAAACCACTAAAATCATAAATACTTCATAAATTCGCTTAAGCATATGTCCACTTAAACTGAAACTTGCATATGCCAAACTTTTTCACATATAATTCACAAATTTGCATAAATATATTTGTGAAAATCCTACTGATTCGCAAAAATCCCTGTTTTGTAATTTTTTTTGTTTCGCACAACCATTGAAACAATTAAAATTGTAAATACCCAATTCATTTGCGAAACAGAACAATTTTCGTAAACTGGTTGGATTGTTGCAAATATATTTATATGAAATCATGAATTATATGTAAAAACGTATGATATATGCAATTCTAGTAGTTTCAGTTTAAGTGACATTTTACAAATATATTTATGTGAAATATTGACATATATGTGAAAGCATAGGATATTTGCGATTTTGGTGGTTTCAATTTCACCAAAAAAATCGTGAATAAATTTATGCAAGTTCGTGAGGTCTGCATAAAAAACCTATGATTCTGGATTTAAGTGGGAGTTGAACTTAGTCGGCGGGCGGTAAAATTTATCGCAATAAGGCCTCAATTTATAGTTGTGAAAGGTAAAAAGGTCCTAAGTATATCGGATATTTACAATTTTGGACATTAGGAGAATATAAAAAATTATAAGATTTTTAGAGAATTGGGTCAAATTACCCATATAGTACTGTCATTTTCATTACTATTTTAGATGTGAATGCAGGTGCGAAACTATCAACAAAAAGTTACTATTTTATATGTGGCGAATTTATGCAAGAAACTATCAAATAGAAAAATCTCACATTTTTAATCGCATAAAATCCAAGATTTCATAACTCAACATGGGTTTAGACTATCAAATGGATTAAGCAAGCTGTTTTCAAGTAATGAAGGAGATATGCATGATGGGGACATTTTTTTTTTGAGTGTAGCAAAACGTTTTGAAGAACTTGGACACATTTGGAAGCAAAAAAAATTCTCACACAAAAAGAAAATTTTGCCTATGAGAAGTTTTGATATGATAACTTTTATAAATAAAAAAAATTCACTTGTTTGTGTAGCATGAGAAAAATGGTATAGAAAATGTGACAAAAATAAGATAGAGAGATGAAAATGGTGCATGGTGGGTGGGAGGAAGATGAAGATGAAGATGAAGATGAAGATGAAGATGGAGGATGCTCTTCTTGTGGTAGTCCCATGGGATGAGATGTGTTGTGGGTAAATGACTGCCTAGTAAAAAAAAATGATAAGAAAAAATTCCTCCACCCTCAGGTAGAGGATTTTTCCTTATAAAAATCACACTTTTTTGGAAAAACTTTCTTTCCAAATTTTTTTTTTCATTTAGAATGGTTAGAAAAGTTGACATTTTTTCCCGTCTTACTTGCACTTTTCCTACCATTTCTCAGCTTCCAAACGTGCCCTAAAAAAGACGTCTACACTCCAACATGCATTGGGTCATTAGAAAAAAGGTATAACTTATTTACAATTTTACTCGGCACTAATCATCATTGGTCTTTGAGAAGTAGTATAGGTAAAGCAAAATGTTATGATTAAGAAGAGAAAAATTAAGAACAATAAACAAATTATATAGAACCCATGAAAATAAAAAGTTTAAATTGATGGAATTGAGAACTTGGTGATATATGTAACACTTAATTTTAAGTGAAATATGAATTGATTTTCATTATATTAGTAAATGCTTATATAACATCGCCAAAGGATAAAGAATATATGTAAGAGCTTCAAAATTTATTTTTTACTTGATTTTTTGTCTTTACTTTTCTAGTGATATATATATATATTCTTACCACTTATTCTCCCCCTCTCTTTAATAGATTAGTTTTTTTTTTCATGCAAGACAGGCAAACCACCCTCGGAATCAGAGACCTAGTCGCAGCTGGCTAAGCCAGTCGTACTTACAGTCGCTGTCCTCTAAGGAGTCGCCAA
The DNA here is from genome assembly GCF_984573655.1 of Nuphar pumila. Lineage (NCBI taxonomy): Eukaryota > Viridiplantae > Streptophyta > Magnoliopsida > Nymphaeales > Nymphaeaceae > Nuphar > Nuphar pumila. The sequence goes on from NC_143255.1 coordinate 33,436,993, forward strand.
GCTTCGGCTGACGCTTATGGGAATGAAACCCTGATCACCCGTCTAGTGGTGAAGGCTCCTTACACTACCCCAAACCCCTTGGGAGAGTTCTAACAATTTCTTTTAACACAATATTGGCCACATATTTTTAATCTCTCTCTCTCTCCAAAATAAGTATCGTGAACAAATTGACGTGGCATGTAAACTAGAAAATGATTACCTAATTCAGAGGATAAAATATGAAAAAACAAGTTATGGGAGTTGTTTGTTTCCCATCTCTAAAGCTATGAAAGTTTCTTGCCGTGTCTGCTTTACTTTTTCTTCTTAATTCGGACGCCCTCATTTCTTTCAGCTGAATGAATGAAATTGAACTTGATCTTTCTGGTTGCGTGAGGGTCACCATATATGTCGATGTTCTATATATAGACCATATCTTCAATTTGTATTCAACCCGTTTTACCAGACGTAGAACAAAGAACAAATCAACAGAAGCAAAATGGTGTTCGACATTCTCTAGTCTTCCCAACACGGCAAGAATTATTTGACTTCAAATTTTAGTTCACAACTCCACACGCATTCAGCCCCCACAAATAGACCTCTCTCTCTCATCAATGACATCACCAACACGTTGAAGCCACTCGAAGAGATAATTTGATACCATGATTGACTGATTGTTTGGTCTTTCAGAAAGAAAAAAAATTGCTTTCTAGATGTAGGGTGACTATTCTGAGAGATAATATCACAATAATTTTTTTATTGTGCACCAACCAAAGTTGCAAGAACGTTCTTTATTGTTTAACCTCAGTTGGACTCATTCACTCCCCGTTGGCAATCATTCCGATCCTTGACATATATCATATGTAAAACAACTAGTTTTTTCCCACTATTATATTTTAAATATATGAATGCCAATATAAAATGTTAGTGGTGTTATTGGCATTTTGCTGAAAAGTTGACGTATAACCTTGTTTTTTTAAAGGCAAGCTGGGGTTAGGCAGACCCCTACTAGTTATACAACTATACCATTGGGTTTTGAACCTGCAAAGTCCCAACACAAGGTGATGTGCACTAGCTGCTCCTACCAGACAAGCGGAGCTATGCATCAACCCTATCCTAATCTGTGAAGAAAACAATGAAACCATGAGGGCCACCTTATCCATGAATATGGAAGATATGGATTTGTAGGTCTTCCCAGATGATTAAGGGCTTAGAGATTAGAACATCTGCCACAAACGTCAATGGACCAATGAGAGGAAGTAATACTAAAATTGTACAACTCATGCGTGCATATGTTGTTATTAGGCTAGAAGAGCGAAAATCTGCTTAAAATAATGAATCAACCTGAATCATAGAGGTTCTACTTGGGTGACTCATTGCAGAAACTGGTTGCCAAGATGAGCTCACTATTGTACGTCTCTAATTAAGTCATGGTAAAATGGATTCATTGGGCCCGGATGATGTATCAATTGGGTAATCAATTCAAACTCATATCTTAGAATCACAAATGCCCAGCTGAATAGGGAAGGTGAATAACATGGAAGAAATGCTTGGTACAGCTAATGATGGAATTGGGTCAGATGAATTGAACTGAATCTGAAAAACAGGATCCAGTAAAAGGTCCGAGGCCTTACATTCTTGGATGGCAATACCTCCAACCTACATTGGCTCCCAGAAACTCATTCCCCTTATAGGTCAAACCAAGTCTAAGCCAACTCTCACAATGAGTTATGTGCTTTTGGTCCAAAGCAGGCTAAGGTTGTCATTCACACACTCGCGGCCCCCACACGGGTGGATTTTTTCCTTCATGTAGGGGCATCAATGGGTCGGATCAGGTTCAAACCCAGGCCCTACCAGACACCATAAGAAAAACCAGTCCCAGGTCCTATAAGAATTACATGAACCAAATCCAGTTCATACCCGATAAACTAACATTTTTTTTAAACATTGAAAATTTGCAAATCTAATCACAAGTTGGGCCGGTGTTTGTTATGAAGTTTCACAAACCATACCTGACTCCATATACTTAACAGAGTCTGACCCCAATTCCAATCAGACCTCATTTATCACCAAACCGTGACCCTATAAGGTTTGGTACGGGTCAGGTCCCAACAATACCAGACCCGTTGACAACCCTACCTTCGTGAGAAACCCCATAAAGGGTTACAGACACACCGAGTAGCCAACCACACTCACCTAGGCAGCACTTGCCTGCACGTAATCTACCCAATAGTCAGATGCCACGTGGACAGATAACAAGCAATGTATTCGTGAAGAACCCCAAGTCCCCTCTTACCATGGTCACAGTTACCAGAATATTCCTGGAGTCAACAATGGCGATGGGTGCCTATCTTGGCTCAACCCACTACCATGACCCTGATGAGCTCAAGGGACAGTGCACAAATCTTTGGCCAACAAGCAACATTGACAATAGGACATTGACCGTAAGAAAGGCAGGCAGAGGCAGGGCGACTAGGTTTATGATCCTGGGGTGGTTTCTCATGGTAACAATAAAAAAACAAGCAACAACGAAATGCAGGTGCACAACTTTCACCAAGGTCACAAAGCCCTTTGATGGGACCGTAAAACCCCACCTGGGTTCAAGCCTGATGAATGCAGGTGACAGGTTGCACAAAGGTCTCGGCGATAAAAAAAAGCTAAGACTGAATCAACTCTAAACCAGTAGGCACACCAAGCCTGAACAGACCAGCTCTTGACCTGAGAACAAAACAAGCAGTTTGACCCTGACTTAACAAAGTTGGTGTCGAGTTGCAAGAAGGCTCAACTTGGTGCAATAAAAAATTAGACCGAGTCAAACCCTAGAAGAGTTGATCCAAGGATTGTCCACTCCTGACTATCAAGGAAGCAAGATCTGCAAATTGCCCCTCTGACCTCATGGAGCTACCTTCCCAAGTCTCAAGGAGGGCATACCAGTCATTTGCTCATAAATTATATAGCGGCATAGGTCAGAACACCAAGATGTAGCCTTTTAATTTAGCTCCAAGTAAGATGCATGTACCAACATGTCTTGGTAGTCACATCCTTGTGTTGTATTTGGAGGCTTAGCTAAGACAGGCTACACACACACACACACAGAGAGAGAGAGAGAGAGAGAGAGAGAGAGAGAGAGAGAGTGCACATGAATAATAACTGTATCATGATGATAGGCCAAGTTTGCCCACAGATTCATGATAACTAAATAACAGTGGTTTCATGACACTCCCAAATGAAAAGATCCTAATGGGCATCCAACTGATCCAATCACTCCCAATGGCCAGAGCCTCTAAGTCAAGAAGAAGAGCTTGGTGTCTGAATATGAATTAGGTTACAGAGAGACTGCAACAGGTGAGAAGAATACAAGGACGGTGCCATCAGCAGTGCCTGCACCTACCAACACTGGAATCGTGGTGCCAACTGCCCAGATGACTCGAGACCATATGGAATAATAGAAAAGCAACAGAAATTAAGTGAAAGACTGTCGGCATAATAAAAAAAGCCCCAGAAAAGCAACGTTATCAGTTCTTGCAGACTGGGAAATGAGATCCTCCGGGCATTTCTCATTGTGTTTTGCTAGACATAGAATCTCTGCATCTCATTGCCCTTCTGGTGCTTTTCTCGATGCTTAAGGCACCCCCCCTTTATGCATAAGCATTTAAAAAACATTACAATCACACAGAAACAGAGGGTTGATTCTTACATTGATGCATCTTCCTCTTAACCCAAAACACATTTTGATTGGCAATCAATTCCATCTTTAGCATATTTTCAATGCAGAGAAGTGAGAAAACTTACCCGCCTAATCCCCCAATCAATTTTCAGCTTAAACCAATGCTTTGAATTGATTGATACATGGTTTAAGCAAACCAAAAACCATCATTAATATTTGCTTTTAGGGCACCCAATCCCAGTCATCTTTTCTCGTATTTTCAGCATCACTTCAATCTGAAACTTGACAGTTTTAGCTGAAAAACTCTAAAAAGAAGATAAAGAATGAAGTATCCCCACATCCTATAGTCTCCTCAGCATAAGGAATTCAAAGAAAAAGGGGCGTTGTGAACATACGTAGTAGGTGTTGCATGAGAGTAACAGAAAGATAAATGATAAAGCCAAGTACTTCAAGCGTCAATTTCTGGTATCTCAACAGAATAACAAAAGCCAAATTCCGAGCATAGTTCTTTATGGAAGACTAGTACCTATATCATAGAAAAAAAACATTGAGCAGAATGTCTCTTTTGAATTCTCCATCATCACCAAACACTATCCTGATCAAATAAAACACTATCAAAGTTAAGAGCAGAAACTATATGAGAATAAACAATGATACACAAGACAGAAAAAACAAACATGCAAGGGCAGTTCATGTCCAATGAGCATGTACCCAAAAGATAGGCATATAGCAGAAACATACAGAAACAAGAACTTGGTGTTCCATTGTGCCAAATGGAGAGAGAGAGAGAGAGAGAGAATATAATTCCAACCCTGTAAATTGAAAAATGTTTCTCCAATATGGACAAGTATCTGCTATTTTTATTTTTGGCAAACCTAACCCTACAGATGTTTAGTGGCGACCAGCATTTAGATCGTTGGATTGCAACTTTTCAGCAGGTTTTCCAGCAATTAAAAAATCAATGGACGTAAGCTGAAACTCCACCTTAAAACTTCCTCTAAGTGCTCCAGATGTTTAGAGCCTGCTTCCTTAAAGCTTATTGTTATATTCAGCATCATCTCTTCAAAGACTATTTTCTCATATATGTCTGAAATGTGCCCCATTATGTGCATGTATTTAGCTTTCTTGTATTGTCTGTACTTTCTACTTACCATATGGGCCTGTACCCCCCAGGGTGTACGAGCTGACCTGATTTGTGCATCTAAATGGTAAATTTAGGTCATCTGTGTTCGGATGGGCATATGTATATGGAGATTTTTGCAGCCCTTGCAGTATATTGCCCAAAGATGTTTGCCTGTGCTGGCATGTGTGAGATCAAAAGGATTTTTTTCTCTAAATGCTCATAAGATTTCAAGAAAGGAGTTGGGATCGCTGCTTTTTGACATCTTATTATGTCATTTACTCATCACTGTAGAAAGAAGTGTATGGGTGCATGCATGACTCATGTATCTTCTTGCTTAGATGCCTTTGTCAGTCTTAGGCATATGCGCTCTTATGTATGTGTTTTTGTGTGTATTTCATATGCACTCTTATGTATGTGTTTTTGTGTGTATTTATAGATGACAGTTTGAAAAGTGAATGGGTAAATAATCCACATAAAATGGATAATCCATATCAGTTCACGGTAATGGTTAACAAGGTTATGGGACAGAGCATCATGGTTCAAGGAAATCCTAATGTGTGTGAAAGTATGCACGCAATAAACCGCACATGAGCACTGGGCCAAGACTGTGCATTCAGGTTAATGGTTCAACACCAGCCACCAGGTAAAATTCCATACGCCACAATTTAATGCCCTAACACCAGGGTGTGATAATTGGGCAACAAATTTGGCTTTAGGTGCTTCTGGATTCCAATATCTTTAAGAGGATAATATGACAATCATAGAGATTCAGAGGCCAGAATTATGTGGGCTTAATATTCTGCAGTTGTAGGCTTGATGGACAGGAAAAGCAAATGTTTGGACCTAATACAAAGCACTTTGCTAGAAGGGGATAGCTTTCCAGCATGTTTGAGATACAAAAGTCCTTGGCTAGGATTCCAAATTTTACCAGTTGTTAGTCTCAATCAATATTTTAAATTTAAAAGGCAAACTAAATTATACAAGATACAGATATTGCTCTCTAAATAGAACCAGATTAAGATCCACAGACTTTCACATAGAGATGCATATATGTGTGCATACATAATGCATAAAGTAGTAAACATATATAGATACACGTATGAAATATATTAGATTAGAAACAGATGTGTGTTTGAGCACATATCATAAGCCATGTCTAACAAATAAACAGGAAAAGTAGTTCTTTATTTAAAACAGCAAACAAATGGCAATTGGGAACATGAATAGGATATAAAACAAATTCTTACATTGCTTCTTATTTACAGAGCATCACTTTTAACTGAAACTCCGTCTTAGAAAGCACCAGCAGCCACATGCATGTCATCAAAGCTCCACAGATCTATTGGCGCATCCTGGGTAGCATCTCCAATGCACAGGGTCTCTATTGGTTGGTCATCACTTCCTTCCAGGTATGGAAACTGAAGGAATTTCATGTAGGATTCAAAGAAAGACAGATCCTCCGATAATTTGGTAGCGTCGCTATTATCTTCAACTGCCTTCATGACTTCTGGTGCCTTATTCTCATTTCCATTCTGATTCGCATCCACATCAGTAAATTTTGATTCACCAGACTCCACCATAGGCTCAAGGAAAACAGAAGATATCTCAGGTGGCGTCTTGGGATCTCGCTCCCACGAGAAATCAGAACAATCGAATGAATTACTACCCTGATCAGACTGCATAAAGCCTTTGAATTCATTTTCAAGTTCGGAGAACAAACCTGTGTAATTCGATTTATTCATCATATGACCACCATCACCATTATACACATAATTCTTGTGAAGATTTGAATCAGTGGACATGAAACTTGCTTGCATTTTATGTTTTGGAACTATATGGGGACTCGTGTTAATGCTGGGTTTCTTCTGGTTAATCACCGTAGCTGAATGAGTCCTCTGTTTCTGTGAGGGAGGAGATTCATCAGGAAAATTGACCTTAGCTTTCTTGCCTCTGATTTTGCGTGCTTCAGAATCATAGGCTCTTGCGGCTTCCTCTGCAGTGTTGAAAGTCCCAAGCCAGACACGGACACCTTTCCTGGGGTCCCTGATCTCAGCAGCCCATTTTCCCCATGGGCGCTGACGGATCCCCCTGTACACATTCTTCCTCTTCCTCTTTGCACTATTTTCAGCCTGTCCCTTGAACTCTGGAGACTTGACAATAGCAGAACCATCTGAAATCCATAGAAGGAACTAATTAACTGGTAAATATCGATCCACAAAGTGGAGAATGGTGCAATGGAAATTTTTGAGCAAAGGAAGAGCATAAGAAAATATCAAAAAATAAGATCACTGACTTCCTTCTTTTCTTTTTCCCCCCTTTTTGTCTCTAAGATACGCAACATATGTTTCAGATTCCTCCCATATAAATTCATACAAGAATTACAAACCAAGGAGAAAATCAGTGATTGAAAAAAATGGTAGACAAATTGAAAATGAAAGCAAAACTCCATCACTTTTTTTCTTCTTTTATTTATTTGAGAAGGATTCAAATGGCACAAAAAGGACCAACAACCAGCCACCAAATACAAATAAAATAAGTAATAGAGGGAAAAAAAGAAACAACCACCATATGAGCTTGGTAAGTAGTTAAAAGTTGTGCCGTTTTCACACATTTTAATTCAGAATTAAAAAAGAAAAGAATAAATAGGGGATCCCAACTTAAGCGTGCATCTCTTATATTTCTCAATACTAAAACTTTAGACCTTCACAGAAAAACAAGGGAAAAGCATAAATTTCGAAAAAAACAAAGAGTAAGAATCAAAACACCAAATCTTGAGAGAAATTTTCCAAAACCCTAATATTTATAATATTTTTCGTAATTATAACAGGTTATAGGAAAATCTCATTACTAAAGTCTTAGTTTTAAGTCAACAACATAAAAACTTTTATTAATTTTTTTTCTAGTTTTTCTGCTCCATAAAACCAAACAACAATTCTAAGATTTCAAAAAGGAAAATAAGTTTCAGCTCCATAAAACAAAACAACAATTCCAAGATTTCAAAAAGGAAAAAAAGTTTCTGCTCCATAAAACCAAACAACAATTCCAAGATTTCAAAAAGGAAAAAAAGAAAACTGCTACTATTTTGTTTCGAGTTTTAGGCAAACCAAACAAGCATTTCATCCTATTTTTCCCGTCACTATACCCCTGAGAGAGTCTCAAAATTGTTTGGTGGATTTATCTAACTCCAATTCAGCAACTCACCAGATTTTTTCGACTCCATTATGAATCGCAAAGAAAAAGCAGACATCAAAACAGAAGAATTTTAATAAAAAACTGAACTTTTCCTTTTCCTTCTTTCCCTGCGCGTAACAATGCAAACACCCAAAGACACCAACTTTGTTTCATTTCATCTGTTTTATTTCACTAACAACATTAATCACAAAAAAACTATACAATACATCCCCGCAAATTAAAAAAACGAAACTCTAAAAAATGAAGATAAAAAATTAAAAAAAGAGTTTCAATTCTCCTTTTCTTGTGGGTATCCATGCAAAGGCCCACAGAAATCATATTTTTCTGTTTCTCTTGTTTTCCAAATACTAAGCTTGATAACAAAGGAGAAGTATAAAAGAACCAAAAGCACAAAACAATGAAAAAACAAAAACTTAAAGCAAAAAAGCTTTCCATAAAAAAAAGATTTTTCCCCTTTTAGGTAATTGTATCAAAAGAAAATCGCAAAGCACCGTTTTCCTAAAATGTTCTCTCTCTTTTCCGAATAGCAACATTACTCACAAAAAGGAATGATAAAAAATCACCACCAAAATTACAGGAAAAATAAAAAAATTGAAAGAAAAAACCTTTTTTTTGCTTCTTACCAGAAGACGACGACGAGAAGCTCAGCTTGGGGAAGGATAAGGGTTTGACGTCCTCCTCCTCGTCGGAATCGTCCCTGAACTCACGGAAATCGGCCTCAAAATCGTCGTGGGCGACATCTATCACCGGCGTCTTGATGGGCGTCGAATAGTAACTGGGGACTCCATTCAGCACCTGGTCCACCGTGAGCCTCCTGCTACCTCGGTTGGTCTGAATGAAGTCAGAGATGATCGCCCCTCCACACATCCTTCCGATCCCCGCGTCAAAAGATCACCCAAGAAACGGGAAATAGTTCACGGACCCCAAACGCGAAAAACACGAATCTAAGCCAACCCTGAAGAGCTCGGATGGATTTTCACAGATCTAGAGAGATAAAGAGAGAGCCGAGGAAGAAGGGAGGGGCGAAAAAGAGAGAACACAGAAAGTTGAGGTTAACGAGCTTTTATAAAGGTGGAGAGGCGATGGGGTAGTTGATTTCCACAGGATAAGACGTGGAGAGAGAGAGAGAGAGAGAACTGTAGAGAGAAGAAAAATCGGTGGTCCGGAGCAATTGCTTCTGTCCTTGGCCACCTTCACTCATTATAAGTCTCTCTCCCAAAAACAAAACAAAAAAAACCACCTGGAGAGAGGAGGGGAGCAATTGCTTCTGTCCTTGACCCCTAATATTTCTTCTCTCTCTACAGTTCTTTCCCAAAACAAAACCCTCTTAGAGAGAGAAGGGGGAGCAATTGCTTCTGTCCCTTTCTAGGAGGGTTTTTTTTTGGGGGGAGAGAGAGGGTGATTAATGTATTTTAAGATTTTTTCTTGAGAGAGAAAGAGGGGGTGGGGAGCAGAGCAATTGCTTGGTGGTCACTAACCTTATTCACATCTTTGTGATCTTAAGATTCTGGTTTAGATGTGATCACATGCCCCTTGTGGGCTTATCTATCCATTAAATAAAGAGTCTATTTGTTTGCTTGTCCTAGTCAGTGGCAGCTGTCAAAGACCAACAAAATATCTTGTCCGGTCATGGAGTTCATGAAATTAACCTTGTTCTTCAAAGCAAATATAAGAAGCAAATCTAGATTTGGATCATTTCATGTGTGCCCAATTTCAGGATTTACCTACCCAAATTGGTGCTTCTAGGGATAGAGCTAGGGCGGCCTTGAACATGGGTCAGGTATCAAATACCAGCAAAGCACAGCCTAAGTTCAAGTCGTTTCTTGAAGAGTAAGCTCTATGGGAAATAACTCTAGATTATCCACAAGTATGACTAGTAAGTTGGCCATATTTGGAGCCCTAGCTCAATTGGGGGGTTCTGGTCAAAGTTTATAAATGTATTGCACCTGAGATAAAATTGGAATTTGACCAAGTTCATCGTCTGCCAAAGCTAAGCAAGTTTAAGAACTTGGTTATTAATAATTATGAAAAAGATAGAAAACATTGACATGTGAAAACAATGGAGTTGATGAACCAGGCCATATTCCATATGTTACCACACATGCAATTCGATGTCATGAGACCCGTGTCGTGTCTCGTTGCATACTATTCTTAGTGGAAAGCTGCAGGACAGTGGTGTGTCCCGCGTCCTTTTGGGCATGTCCTTGTGACCGAGATACAATTAGATCACTTCTTTTAGTAGTTGGCATACTTGGGCAAAGGTGGAAACTTGATCTTATAAACATGGACTCTGTTTTTTTTTTAATTCAAGGTATATTTCCAAAAAAAATCACCAACCGCAGATTGGCTGACCTCCCGTTGGTAAAACCCTTGAGGTCTCCTCTTGCTACTGGGGAGTGAACCCAGCTTCTACCTTGGGTAAGAAATGCCACTGGTGGGTTTCGAACTTGTGATATCCCATCAACTTGGTGACATTCACAAGAGCCATCTATCAAATGAACGGGCCCAATCCAACTTGCTCTCGATGCTCGACAGGTTTTGCATTGGTATGCTATAGAGCCATGCTAAAGTTACTGAGCAAACAAGGGAAGGGTTGAAGTAGAAAAAAGAAAAAAAAAATCCTCACGAGTGGTGCTGATGCATTTTAAAACTAACCATTATTAAGATAGAGCATCCTTCTAAAGCAACAACTTTGACGATATTTTATTAGGGAGATGAGCACAAATGAGAATCTTGTCATGTTAACCATAGCGGGGTCGCTCGCATGGCTATTGGGGGTGGTTGTAAAGGCGTTGAGTTGAAGACCCCAGATCAAACCCTGTATGTCGCTTTCATCAGAAGTGAGTCCCGTAGGGCAGGGTGGTTGTGAGGCCCCACCCGAGGATTTCTCGTTTTTTTGTCGTAAAAAGAGAGAATCTTGTCAAGTTAACTAAAATTTTGGACCATGCTATCTTTCTATCTTTCGAATAAAATTTGATTAAATTTTTTAATTTAGTTATGCATCTTAATAAAGAGAAGTCATAAAGATTAGTACCATAAGGAAGGTATGAGATACCAAAGGGGGCTCCTCTTGTTTGGCAGGAGCAGTTAACCTTGTGTTGGGAAGTCGCAAGTTCGAACCCCAAATGGTATGGTAACTGATAGGGGTCTGCTTAACCCCAGCTTTCTTTGTCAAAAACAAAGAAAAAGAAAAAAAAATGTTTGATATATGCACACGCCAATAGCGCCCATGTCACTACCTAATACCAAATCACACAAGATCTTTGCAAAATAGCACGCATGCCATCCACCTCAACTCACTATTCCATATCAGCCCTCAAGGGTTTGGTTTAGTGGGAGTAGGGGTGGTCAACGGGGCCGGTCCTGCGGCCCGATAGACCAAGCTGACCTGACTTGTCATGGGTCAGGTTTGGGCCATGATTTTAGGCCTGAGCCCGTTAGGTACTGGGCCGAAACCCAGCCCATTATATAAGTGCACCACGCTCAGCCCAACTCATAAGCTACTGGACCGGCCCGAGTTATTTATTAAATTTTTTAATAATATAAAGTTTTATAAAATTAACCATTACATTTAATTCATTTTTTGTTAATTTTAAGAATGAGTAACTATAATTATTAATTTTATGTTTTTTTATTTAATTCATTTTTTGGTATTCTAAGAATTAATGTATTAATTTTATTAAAAAAATAACCTACAAATGAGTTCGGATTAATTGGGCAGAGTTGATCCAGACCCAACCCGCTTCACATTTGCCTTATGGGCTAATGGGCCGAGCCACGAGCTTCTCTTCAAACCCGAGCCCATTAAGAATTGGGCCAAAACTCGGCCTGTTAGTAAACGGGCTGAGCCGGCCCAATCAATAGCCCGATTGGCCTGGTCCATTAGCGGGCCGATGCCCACCCCTAAGTGGGAGGGGTTCTTGACCACTAAACAGGTGGTTAGGGTTCCATTCCCATGGGCATCAACTCCTTGCATATAAGAAAGTGTAAGAGCATTGTATCCCTTGCTAGTTCTGAAGCAGGGTGACTCTTTGAGTCCAAAGAGTGTGCCATGGGTTTACACCACCAAGAAAGCAATCCTAAGTAAGTCAGACATAGGTAGCGTGACTAGGTCTTTGATTTCGAGGATGGTTTTCTTGTTGCTCATGAGAGAAAAAACCTTCCTACTCGCTATAAAAATCCCACCACCAACCACAAATGTAGTGGTCCTTGCTCATGACCTAATTATAAATGGTTCTCAATCAATTAAGATTAACATCAATTAGATATAGACTTCAATCATCGATGCAACATCGTTATCATCATCACCATCCTCGTGGAATTTGTCCCCTCATCATTTATCCCCCCTCCCCTCTTTCCTAGGGGTGGCAATCTGGTCGGGTTGGCGGGTCAGCATACCTCAACCCGAACCTGACCCATTTATTAAACGGGTAACCCTACATGACCCCCTACATGACCCGCCAACCCATTTATAAATGGGTTGGGTCGGGTAAACAGGTTGGCGTGCGGGTTGACCCACCCGCCTAACCCGTTTATTAAACGGGTCAGCCAGGTTGGCATACTCCTAACACGAACCCGACCCGTTTATTAAACAGGTTAGTTTAATCCCAACCCGAACCCGCCTAAGAGGTGGGTTGGCTGTTCGTGTCAGGTTTTGCCACCCCTACTCTTTCCCTTATAGGTCTTGTGGCAAAAGACACACTTTCAGTATCAAGCTCTCAACCTCCTTTTTTAACTTGAAAGCCAACCCACCTACTCGACAACTTTCAAATAAATCTTAAAAAAAGAGTGTATGATTAACAAGGAAAATGAAAACCTACCAAACCTACTCGCTAAGAAACATTTTTTCAGATTTTCAGTATTTTTCTCAAAATTCTGACCTTACAAATGTATTCAGCATGATTCATTTTACAAGAAATTTACACTTTGATCATGCATTTTGTACAGAGAAAACAGTATTTGGAGCATCAAAAATTTACAAAAATTATAGGCCGTTGATTTTTGAAACCTTGTAAAAATCTATCCATGCATCGGAATCAAATGCTCCAAGAATTGATTCCTATAAAAAATAAGCACATGGATCACATCTGTAATTTCAGAATTTCGAAAAGAATACTGAAAATCAGATAAAATGTTTTAGTGGATAGGTTTGGTAGGTTTTCTAGGGGGTCAGTTTTCATTCAAATCCACTCTCATCTCCTATTTCAACCTTTGGTCTCATCTCAAACAGAACCAATCATAGACCGATATATAGCTGTTCAATTTGTCTACCTATCCTTTAAACCATGCAATAAGTTACAAAGGTAATGAATCTAAACTCTGATTGAAGGCTCACTTTGACTCTATTGATCAAGTATCATTGTAACAAATATCTGAAGAAATAAATTTATAAATTATACTTGCTTGGCTTCATAATCGAGGACCTTTAGGCTTGTTTCAACCAAACAGAAGCATGTATATATGTTGACCACAGCATGCAAAATAAGTGCCTCACACCATTATATACTTTTGAAAGTCATTCACTTTTTGTTTGCTTGATGTAAATACCTCTTTGCTTAGCTCGTGACACCAAGCGACTCGTGACTCGGCTAGTATTCAGCACATAAAAAGCTCAGTCGAAGTTCAGGAAGTAAGTTTAGCAAGCTGACATTAACAATCGGGTATTCGGCTCGGCTCGGCTCGGCTAGTATTCAGCACATAAAAAGCTCAGTCGAAGTTCAGGAAGTAAGTTTAGCAAGCTGACATTAACAATCGGGTATTCGGCTCGGCTCGTATAAGTTCTTTAACTATTAATATTCCAAGTATATTTTATGTCAGAGTGTAAATGGTTGGAATGTTTGGCTTGCAAGCAATTAGTTTACAATCCAAATTCTATTGCTTAAAACTTTGAAATCATATATTTATCTTATAATCAAGTCAGTTGGGTCAATAAGTTTAAACCTGATCAAATTCAATTATTTTCAATTCTAAAAATATATATTTTTAAAACAAAACCAGCACAAGCTCGGCTCGTTTAACTACTCAGCTCGTCACGAGAAGGAGCCAAGCTTAAACACCTTCTACTCAGCTCATTCGGCTGATTTACCATTCCAACTTTCACCCAATCAAATCTACGCCCCCAATTTTTTCTTCACGAACCTTTTGGAGGCTTTTATTTTTGTAGGTCAGGCTTGTTAATATAAATGGCTTGTTTGCGCAAATGGCTCCCCTTGCTTGTCTGGTAGGAGCAGTTAGTGCACGTGACCTTATGTTGGGATGTTGCAAGTTCGAATCCCAATAGTATATGGTTGTATAATTGATGGGGTTTTGCTTAACCCCATCTTTCTCTGTCAGAAAAAAAAAACCTTGTTTGTGGGGTGTTTTGGTAGGTTTACACTCAGACTGGTTCAATTAGACTGAGTCGGTTCAATTCAATCTAGACTGATTTGGTTGGACTTTTGCTATTTAAATTTGATATACTATTCTCACATATGAATATTAAAATAATATCCCAGGATTTGAACTTGTATGATGAGACATTTTGTAGATTTGTGTCTAAATTCAAAGCTACCCTCTTCTTCGTTGGTCCACATCTTTCTCTGCTGGATTAATCGTTACCGTATACAATTTGAATCCAGCAGAGAAATATGTGGGTGTTTCATGTTCTTCTCGTACCGTGCATGTTTTGGGTTTCGACTGAGCATCGCGTGGTGCTCAATCGGATGTATGAGCACGTCATACATTTCGCTTGTAGGATGTACAGTGTATGACACGAATTGAGCGCGCGGTACTCAGTCGAGACCCCGGAGCCTGCCCCCAAGTGTCCTTGCTTCAATCCCTTTGGGGACAGATTAATCATTTAAAAATTATTCAGGCAATCTATGTCATACAAAATTTATACGAGGGTATAATGAACATTTGAATGTATCTATCTTTAATGGGGAGATCGTCTTGATTCCTTCACGATCTTTTTCACGGCCAGAAATTAAGCTGAGAGAGGAAAAGGCATGGGGCCCACGCCACGTCATAGTCAGTTACCTTTATGACGAAAATACCCTCAATCAGGCACCAATTTCTCGACCCATGCTTTCCCTTTTTTTTTCTTGGCCGACTGGCTCCTTGTCGCGTAGCGCAAGTTGTCGTTTGTCGTCTTCTTCGGAGAGAACGGAGGAGGGCGTGGCTGACGTGCCAGACCGTATCACGTGCGCTACCGGTACGACTCGGACGAGTCGATATCTGACTTGTGAATTGCGTAATTGTTGTTTTTTCTTTTTCTTTTTTTTAATTAATTTTTTGGGGGTTTAAATACCACCCACCCAAGAATAGTCATTTTTCTTGGTTGATTAAGATAGCTGGATCAGGTAGAATCTACTGTAATTAAAAAGGCTACAATAAGTATGAAGTATAATGTTTTTTGGTACCCAATTGTTTTTGTTGTATTTTTGGATTTTCCACTATCATATTTTTAGTTTTTTTTAATCTAATCTTCAAAAGTACTGATAGATTCATAATATTTTCAAAAAAATAAGAATATAAGATTGCTAATTTTATCATGAAATTTCTCTTGCATAGAAAATCACCATCTCGGGCATTTATGAAAGGAAGGATTCATTTTCACATGTGGAAATGAATGAAAATGAACCATTTGAATTAGTATTTTCTATTCGCTTGACATTTATGAGAGAAGATGCGTTTAAACTTGTTATGTTTGTTTTATAATATGAAATATTCGTTCAACTAATCTAAATAATTAAATAATATATTATATTAACTAAATTTAACTTTGTATCATAACCCAAGTAGCTTGGATATAATTGTGGGCGAGGAAAACATCATAGCAATCTAGGTCACATGGGGGTAGGTGTGATTTCTAACCCATGAAAATCACTTTGACTGAAATCTATTCTCATTGACTTGAGAAAATAAATCCTATGTTTGTTTGATTTTTATCTAGGGTAACTTTGCTTTGCTGGCCGCGTACAACTCCAAATCAAATGTGATTTGGAGTCGTATAAATCAGAATCACAAGGGGGGGGCTTCCAATCTGGTTCTGGATAGCTTTCTTAAGACCCATTGTCTCGCATTTGTTTTGATGTGAGAGAATGGATCCAATGAATATCAAAGATGCTCGATTGTGAACAACAAACTGATTAAACTGTGGCAGCCTCTTGATTGTACCCTTCCAAACAGAAGATGCTCGATTCCAAGATGCATTCCTAGACCAACTGGTGGGTGGGCCAACCAAGGTTGTACTAGATTCGCAAAAAGGAGATCCATGGGGCCTCCAAATCCATCCACAAAGAGGTGCATTGTTAAATATAGATAATTTAACAATGCCCAGACCGCCTCTATCTTTAGGCCTGGTTACATTATGCTTAGATCTATGTAGTTTTTATCTGTCTGGGTATGATTTCTCTTATGGTGGGTCTAATTAAACCTGGGTCTGGACCCAATGTCATACCCAAAAATCGAGGCCAGGTCTGGTTCCACCTGGATCGATACTCGGCATTTGTACCCGTTGTTAAAGCCAAAGCAGCAGGCTGTCTGATGGGTGAGGGAGGCGTTTGAGAGGTTTTAACTGCTTGAAGGGAAGCCAAAACCAAGGTTGTTAAATGTGATGAGGCGAAGCGAGGCGTTGAGCCTGTTATGAAGCGAGGCGTTGAGGCGTAAGCTTCATGATCAAAGTAATAAAATATATAATATTAATAAAATAATGAAAATTTTATATGGGTAGCTTCCATTTCATGTGTACCCATATCTCTCAAGTCATTAGATGGATTTGGTTTCCTCTATGTTCATAACAGACATGCTTATCTTGATCAATGCTAGAAAAAGGTAAAGGAAATTTTTTTCAAAAGCTTATCTTCTCATGTTTTTTTATTTTTTATTTTATTTAATATGTTTATTTATCAATACATATTTTAAACAAAGTATGTGATCTAAGATAATAGGAATTGAAATCGTAAGAAAGTTTTGTAAAAAAAAAAAGAGAGAGATAAGTAGTTGCATTAATGCTAGTACGTTGGTAATTATATCATTTCCTGCCAAGCCAGAAAAGAAGAAAATACGGACGGGACAATCTACATCACAATAGAAATCTCCCTTTCTCAACTGATTTACACTTATCTTCCTCTCTTTTTAAAAATAATAACGAAAAGAAAAAACTAGAAAACAAAAACTATAGAAAAGAAAAAAGATGTACGGCATCACTGCTAATAAATATCGAGAATGAATAAGAAATCTCAAATCAACTCAGAAAAGAGGTACGACTTTTGTTGGTGGTATTGTTATCATCGATAGCCAGTTTATTATTCTCTAGAGTGGTGGTTTGCTTTCTCTATTTCCAGGGTTTGTGTGGTTCCTGAAATGGCGCGGCAGAAGATCCAGATAAAGAAGATCGACAACATCACAGCGAGGCAAGTGACCTTCTCAAAGAAGAGGAGAGGGTTGTTCAAAAAAGCCCAAGAACTCTCCATTCTTTGCGATGCTGAAGTTGGTGTCATCATCTTTTCTGCTATCGGCAAACTCTTCTCTAGGTACCTTCTCCTCCCCTCTCCTGCCAAGATTCCAAAAGCTGCAGGGGGCAAACCCATGCCTGCCAAAAACAAAAAGAGAGAGAAAGGTGGAAGGTGCGACAGGGGGTCGTTGACCTCCTGCCGCTCCCCCGACGTATGCAGAGAGAGGAGAGGCGCAGCAGGGGGCCGTCGGCCTCTCGACGAACATAAAAGAAAGGGGAGAGAAGGAGAAGAAAAAGACAGAGGTAGAGAGGGTGCGTACCTTCGAGGTCATCAGCGGTGTTGATCGGAACACGTGGAAGGAGGCGGCATCGACTCTCCAGAGAGACGTCAAACGCGAGGTCATCGGTGCTGGGAGCGAGAGATGAGGAGGAGGGAGGTGCAAGCTGAGATTATGAGAAAGCTATCCCTCCCCCCTGCGATTTTTAAAGAGGTTTGGAGGAGGCACGAAAAGGGAAAGGGGGGGGGGGAGAATGAAGGTTTAAAAGAAACACTCCCCCCCTGTGTTTTTTATTTTCATGGGTTGTACATGAAGCGCACACCTTAGAAGCGAAGCGCGCCTCGATGCGAGGCGTGCGCTTCACCCATGTGAAGTGTGCGCTTCAAGCCTGCAAAGGTCTCATACAACGCCTCAGTACCTTGAGCTTGTGCTTCGCCTCTCACAACACTGGCCAAAACAACTTCTTGGCCTCACCACCGGAGTCCTTTTTTTTAAGGCAAGCTGGGGTTAGACATACCCTACCAGTTATTATTCAACGTACTATTGAGTTTTGAACCTGCAACATTCACCACAAGGAGACGTGCACTGACAGCTCATACCAACCACGCCAAGCCCCCCACGAAGTGGCATTCAAATTTTACAATTGTGACCTGAATGGTACACCTATTGGGTTGGCTATATATATATATATATTACGACAAGAAACCCTGATTGAAAACCGGGTCATTTAATGGGCCCGCTCATCTGTGAGGTAAATCTCCGATAAGGTCACCGACACCCAAGCCCTTAGGGAGCCTATAAGTCAGTCAATATGTGGTAAAGGTTGGCCGGGGTTGCCATTCCAATGGTGTCAATGATCAACTTGAACTTCTTTGGAAAAAAAAATGATCAACTTGAACAGGCTATGCAAGTTGACATTTTCTTTAGTGATCCACCTTAGCCTAGTTGGCTGCTGCTGCTTCTTTTTTTTTGAGGGAGAGATTATATTTTTCTTGTGTTGCTTATATGTGCCTTTTTTATTGTTTTGAAGACAAGAAAGAGTTTTTTTTGAAAGATATTTTCTTTGGTAATATTTGCTATGTTTCCTTCTGCTTTTTAGGAGATATAATTTCATTGGTTTGTCCACACGCACAACATGAATTTCTAGAATTTTCTAAGCATCAATTTTGGCAATTTGAGTTGGGTTCAGTGGTCAAGGGAAGAAACAGGGTCATACAACATTAATTACTTCCAACAATTCAATAGACTGAACAACATTAGCAACCTATATCATCTAGAACATTAATTTGGATCGGGTGGCTGAACCCAGATCCAAACCCATGGAGATTGGATAAGATGGTCGTGCCCAACTAGGGGGACCAACAAAAAGTATACCTGATAAATTGATTCAGACCAGGATAATTGTTGGTTCCAAATCCAGCATGTGGGAATCATTGTCTGGACCGACCCCGGAATTTAAAGTGAAACCTTAGGCACAATTGAACAAATTTGTGGATCCATTTGATTATGTCTGGATCAAGATCCAGATGAACAGTTGGGTACAGTACAGGTCTGAGCTGCCCAATTTTAGGTCAATGTGGCATACCTTATGCATGCGTACAATGATCAATATTCAAATAAATTAGGCATGATATCACCAATTTTCTTCCCCGTATGTTTCTTTGCCTATTCTATATAGGCTTGATAAATCTTTGCAAACTTGCTAAGCAACCAACGTGTCCTTGAATGCTATATTTTGAACAAAAGTTAAACACATCTAATTTAAATTAATATAGAATTTTAAAATAAAAGTTGGTAAACTGTTGTACCTACCTCGAGCTGCATATAGGGATGCAAACTGTTCGGATTAGAGTCAGATCTAGGCATTACCAAGTCTGACTTAATCGGGTTTGTCTTAGTCGGATTCTGATGAAAGAACATAAAACTAAACCCAGATTCAACTAGCTTAAAACCCGGTATTTAATCATCATGTAATCAGGTCAGATTTTTAGTTGGATTCGGGTTCGGATTTGAATGCAAAAACTTAATACCAAAACCTGCTTGATTAACTTGGATTTGTTAGAAAAGTTTTAAAATATAAAATCTTGGTGATTTTGTTTCCCACCAAAAGTGCTTTGAAAATGTTTAGTCTCGTATCTAAGAGAGAAAAAATTTTCAAGTAGTTTAAATAGAGGGTTTGTTATCTATTCTTTACTTTGGTAAGCCTTGAGTCTTTAGGTGGCTTGCAGACGTTGTTGTGCTTCATGCAGCAACGTTCGTGCGTGTGTGCGCAAGGGTGCTTGAGGCGTAATGTGGAGTTTTAATGACGCACTTTGCACTAAGGTGCAAATGTCCATTTTGCTTGAGGTTCAAGCCTAGTTGTATCCTGAGAACTCAATCGTAACAAATTTCTTTTCGTATCTTCGGATTTCTCGAAGTGAGATGATTGAAGTTCTAAAAATAGCGATCTTAAGAACGTGCCTCTAGGCTTGAGATCTCTATTTCTTTACATCGTTATTTGTCACCTGTTTGAAGTAACAAGATTCGGGTAATCGGGTTGCAACCTAACCATTTACGTCCCTAGCTGTATACAAACTGTATAAATTCAATCTAACTCAATATACGTGTTCAGCATGGTTAAGCTGCAGTATCATGACCGAAGTACCTCAGGTTCGAATTCCATGGAGGCTATTTGATGGTGGATCAGGTGTAATCACATTGTGCAATTTAGCGTGCCACTGCACCTGATTCGTGCTCCAACTTCTGTTGGGCTCCATAGCTGACAGGATGTACCCTAAAAATGAAAGGCAGTCAAGTGTAGCGGCACACTCAAAGTGAGCAATGTGATTGCACTGATCTGTCCTGGGTTGTTTTAATATTAAGTTCTTTTTTTTTCCAATGTATATATCAAAATCATGGAGGAGTGAATGAGAAGTAGTAGATCAGTAGATAACAAAAATTTACCAGGTGACACAAGCTTAGATGTTTCCAAAAGCAACAATGTGACGGCTTCACTTGCATGTCAATGAAAAGTTTAGGCTTATTATTTTCTTTACCGACAAAGACAAAGTTGGCAGTTTTGAAAAGAATGGCACGCTTCACCAAGATTCCAAGGGGTAGAAAATTGACAAATAGCAGTGTTTGATAATTGACACAATTCAGCTTGACATTCAACCTTTTCACTTTGAATGAAATGATGGTTGGAGGAGCAGACATCAGCCACAAGGATGGATGTACAAACTTGCTGACTCATAAAAAAAAGTTAAACCAAATAAAAAAAAAGGAAGGGAGTCCACGTCCGTAAGGTTTGAAGAATCAAAACCTAAAATTTTCTACACCTGCCCCTCTTTGAATATTTTCAAGTTTTCCAATCTTTTCACTCTTTCAGGGCTGGACAATAGAACCAGCCCGGTTTATATATATATATATATATATATATATAATGAAAACTCAAATATGTAAACCTATGGAAATCTTGGTACATACCACTTTACATATTTTGATGGTTTACATATTCCGGTTACCATATATATATATATATATATATATATATATATATATATATATATATAAAATCAGGCCTGGACAAAGAGCAGGGTAGCTCACAAGTAGCACTTTAGTTTTTGAATGGGTTGGGACAACCCGTGTTGGAGCCTACCAAAATCTAGGCCAAGATAAGGCCTGGTTTTGTCGGGCTCAAGTTCAAAAACTAAACTGAAGCCCAGCCTATACAAGCTACTTGTGGGCTACCCCGCCCTTTGTCCAGCCTTACTGAAATCTTGATTGAGCCCTAATGCATTGAAATCTGTATCCAGAACAAAACCGTGTAACCTTACTGTTAGGAATGTCAACGGGTCGATGTTGATAAAAATTTAAACGTTTGGAAGAATAATTCACCTAAATTACTTGAAATCCTTTTGAAAAATGTGGGAACACCATTTGCAGATCTTGATCATCCTTCGTTTGACGGGAAGGTAAAGCCTAGACCAGTTTCTTAATATCCGCACCTCGAAGTGCACCATCACAGATTCAAGTATGCAAATAAGATCAAAATATGTATAAGTTTTTACTGAATGAATTACATAAATTTAAAAAAAAAGAGTAGAGGACCTGAAAAAATGCTTTTTTCAGACTCGAGGGTCTGTCTAACTTTTTATGCTCTTTTTTTTGTCTGTCAGCACCTCCACGTAGGTACAATGGTTCTTGAATGGCTTCACAACGAAATGTCAACAGGGTTTAAGTAGGCTTGTTATGCAAGGCCAACACTTCAATATCTAATTTTCAGATGCCTGGACCCTAGAGGCCAACCCTTGTTTATAGGACTCAGGGATATAGGTCTTAGAATCTTTTTGGATCCGAATTCAATCCTAGTGGATCATCAAAAAAAGGAAAACCCTAAAAACACAATCGGATTGCAAACCCTAAAAACACAGTCCGATTGAGGGTAGAGTTGGGCCAAAACAAATGCATTATCCTTGACACCGACTCTAGCTCCACCATAGCCACAATCATTATTGCCCTTCATTCAGAGAAGAATAATAAGGCATTGAGAGAGAAGCCCGGCCGTTGCATAGGAGAGAGAGAGAGAGAGAGAGAGAGAGAGAGAGAGAGAGAGAGAGAGAGAGAGAGAGAGCAGGATCATGCTCTAGCCGCTTGTTGTCGATGGCCTCGACACCTAGCTGCAAGAGAGAGCAAAGATAGAGCATCAAGGGAAAAAGTTGGGCTCCATTTTTTTAATTTTATTTTGATTGTCTCCCCGTCTATGTTATTTTCATAACAAGAGGGGTGAAACAAAAATTCCATGTTCAAAAGGATGCGACAATTATGTTCAACATGTTTGTCGCATCGCTTGTTTGTTTGATGTGGCATTCCAAGCGACCGTGGTGTGCCACACGATGTGTGAAACACTGCATTAATTATTGGATTAAAATACATTAGCCTCACTATGTCACTTCCTCATCTTTTCTTAGGACTTTGATGTCTTATTTGGTAGACTCTCATGTGCAAAGACCTACTTGAGGAAATGACCATTTTAATGAAAGTTGGGTTCATTTTGGGACAAAATCCTTGACCTTTAATGATCTTTCAATGATATGTCTAGCATCATAATTAACCTCTATCATCTCCCTATGACAGAGAGAGTCAAGGTGAACTGGACTGTCAAAACCATTCTTCATCTTGCTAAATAAGGTCAGACCAATTCAAGGACAGCTGAGATATGAAGATCATTTGTGGTCTCGCCGAACGAGGTCAGGTGAGTGTCCAGGACTACTAGGATATAGAGACCATTATGGGTCCCGTGGAATAAAGTTGGGCCAGTGTCCAGAGGTAAACTAGTTTTTTAAGACCATTTGGGTCTCGTTGAACGAGGTCGAGACAGTGTGGGAGCGATTGTTTGTATGCTTAATTGTTAGAAGCTCCTTTTTGCCTAAGAGATTTGGACTTTTGATGACTTTATGATGCCCTATCCCTATATTTTACATAGGTTCAATCTCTTTTGACATGCCTCTACATGATTTTGACAAAAAAGGTTATCATTGAAAATGACCAGAGAAAACAAAGAAAGTGGTTTGACCAAAGCTTTCTTAGTTTTGTCAAAAGGAACAACATGCTCCCGCAATGAAGATGATAGCTTGGACTATAGAAAGATTTTTTTTCTTAGTTTTTCTCATTTTTTGGAATTTTGAAATACTTTAACTTTTTTAGAATTTTTGGTTTTTTATTATTTTATTTTTTTATTTTTCAAAAGACTATTTTACATAATTTAGGTTTTGAAGGCTAAGATAGGGTCGTGGGATGGTAACCCATATAAGATATCATTTTTTCTTCATACCGTTGTGACTCTGCTCTGTCCTATAATTGCCTTTTTCTATGCATGTCAGTTTTTTTCAGATGGAGAGAAAGAGAAGCTCAAATTATTGTTTGTCCTTTGTGAACCTAGGCTGGGTTGATGTAATGAAAGTGTCAATCTCATGTTCTCAGATGCAACCGAACTCTTCACTGAGCTGATGATGGTTGACCCCTTTCTGAAGTGATCATTCAAGACCCATATGAGATTTTCTCTTTTGTCCATTTTTTATACAGGTTCTTCGTAATCTAATCTTGGGTCCCCATTTTTGGCACTGCTAGGAGAGGCCCCCCTTATGCCCTGTTGACTTTTTTCAGCCCCTCGAATGGTTGATATCCCATGCACAGGGTGATTCTCCACCTATTGAGGCATTTAGAGACTTGTTGGTACTGAAGGTGTCCTCTAAACTGAGAATTGTCTATCATCCTTTTGTGCTTGGGACTTTTGGGCCAAGAGATGATTTGGTGAAAGAATAAGGTTGTGCCTTTTTTGACTTGGTTCACCCTACCTCATGGACGTTTCTTCTTGAGTGAGAGCATAGGGAGACTATACCTTTGTAGGATGTGATCCTTCTTGCAGGACATAAGAGGGGAGACCTTGGTATTTGTCTGGGGGTCCAGGCGAATCACAATTATCTGAGGAGACGTCCCCAAAATTTTCTTTCTCCTATGAGATATATCTTCTCTATACTTTCATGCCCCCTTGATATCACACTTGGAGAACCGCTGATGGCTAGCAAAGACTGTTACTGCATGAAATGACTCAAAGAATGCAAACTACTGTACTGGTTGACACTTTGTGCTCGCTGACCCATTTCGGAAACCATTCCTGTCTAAGCTCACAGGCTTGGACTTCTCCCTCTTTATTGTGGTTTACGTCCTTGTTTTCTTAGAACTATTTTTATTTTTGGTTTATGAGGAGGTCATCACTTTTGATGTTGTCTTGGATAACGTGTTGGAGGATAAAACATTCATCAGTGTCATGCCCTATAGCTTTGTGGTATCGACAATACTTAGCCGGGTTATTTCCTTTCATTTGTGGTGGGTTAGACACCTTTGGCAATTTCAGCAATTCATCCTTCAACAAGAAATCCAATACATTTGACCGGGCTTGTTGGAACTTGGAAAATACTTTGTCCTTAGCCCATTTTGGGTTCCCTCCATATTCAGTTGTTTCTAACGTTTTGGGTGTGGCTTTTTGGTCACCTGCTCTTCGAGCTTGATCACCCTGCTTGGGTTGAGTTTGACCGTTCAACCTTCGCTCACCTCATTATGAGGCTCGTACTGCATTAACTTGGCTCTTGATCGGGTCAAACTTCTTGTAGATGGTTTCGTCCTTACTGGTTTTTAGGAACCCATCATACACTCCTCTTTTGATCCCTACCTCAAAGGTTATAGCCTTGTTTATTAGATCGACATAATTTCAACCTAAGC
This sequence comes from Nuphar pumila, assembly GCF_984573655.1. Taxonomy (NCBI): domain Eukaryota; kingdom Viridiplantae; phylum Streptophyta; class Magnoliopsida; order Nymphaeales; family Nymphaeaceae; genus Nuphar; species Nuphar pumila. The sequence goes on from NC_143255.1 coordinate 33,461,925, forward strand.
CATGTTGATAAGCTCCATAAAGGCTAGAAAAAAGTTGTTAATTAGTATGACCAGTGCATGAGAGTCTGAGATCAACTCCTTCATCCTACTAGCCATGTACCACCACCGATTGATGAATTTATGGGCTCTTTCATCCTTTTTTTGCTTAAGGTAGTACAATTGACTTATGGTGGGGAGGGTCTCTAAATTAAATCTAAAGCTCTCCAAGAAAAATTTATGATATGCTTGAATTCTCTTATGTTCTAGAGGTCCTACATGGAAAACCATTCTGAGGCATCTCCCTTTAAACATCTAGATACTTTATCATGTTTCTTATGAACAGAGCTAAATGGGTTTTTTGGTCTCCTTTTTCAATGAACTTTAAGAATTTTTTAAATATCTTATCATTCTCATCATCGTATGCCTCCAACAGAAAGTCATCCATAAAGTATTCTCTTTGGTTCATTTCCATGTATCTTATCCTCAAGCTTAGGCCCTAAATCATGTCTTCTAGTGATTTAATCTTTCTGTCCAACTTGGATGACATTGTTTGGGCTGGATCGATCAGCTTGGGTCTTTGAACTTTTTTTCCCAATCAGACACTTGGGATTCTCCCACTGACTATACTCTCTATCCTCTTATGGCTCTTAAGTATGTTTGGTCCTTTTTCTGGTCTATCTATTGGCCTATGCCCTTTCATATTCTGATTCCTAGGCTATTCTGGTTCTTCTCTCACCTTATGCTTGTTTTTGCTCCAACCTTTCTTGGATCTCTTTTATTTTCTCCTTAATCCTCTCTTTTTTTTTTGGCTTATGCTAGCACATCCCTTTCTCTAGACTGGGCTTTGAAATGTGAGGTCCTAGAGGTTCGTCTCTTAGTGAATTCACCTGTGCTAGAGTTGTTCGTCTCGTAACCTTTATGATGACTTTTATGAGAGAGATGAGGGTGTTGCTTTTCAGACCAAGCTTTGAAATGCAAGTCATTGGAATTCATCTTTTGGTAGACTCATCTGTGCTATAATTATTCGTCTCTTCATGTTCTAAGGTAGAGTATTTCCTTCTGAGTTTACATCGATATACCCAAGTTAACAACTTAAGGGTACTGATATAGATTATCCAACTCCAATGGTACCACCATCGATATACCCAAGCTAACAACTTAAGGGTATTAGTGAGGGATCCAAAAAATCAAATTATAGAACAAAGGATTTTTCAAAATTTTAAATAAGAGGTTTTTTTCCAAAGAGAGTGGAAGATAAAAAATGAAAAGTATACAATTAGATCAAGCGGTGTACCAAATAAACCATAACTTGCTGGAGGTTGTTTTTTTTATTTTCTATGTGACATAAAAATCTCCAGCAAGGGTATCTAAAATTTGATAGGACTAAAACTCATGTTTATGCATGTATTTCAGGCAAAAAGACCTATACACAAGATAAATAACTAAAAAAAAACTAAACAGAAGATCTATCAAAGAGAAACAAAGGCAAGCAACTTTGAGATCTACACCACACTGTACGAACGACAAAGTCATCAAGACGAAAAAACCTATCAGATGGCTACTATGTTAAATAGCAGAATCTAACAACTGATGAAATTGGTCGAGATTGCAGGTACAACGAACGACCCAATCTGCAGACGACACTATTTACATACAATGTTGTTTGTGGATGACACTGTCTATGAATACAGAAGCACTTTCTGTTGATGCAGATAGAGCAGACGACACTGTCTATGGATGATGTTGTCTGCGGATTGCAAAACTATAGACACGCGGGTCTGCGGATGACGAAACTAGGAAATAAAAGTTGCAGACTTCGAGTCTGTGAATGACAAAATCTTACCAAATGACACAACGTCGGACGACAGAAGCATTGTGGATGGTGAATGTAATGCCCCAAAATGTTCAACTTAGAATATGTGAAAATTTAACCTTTTTTTTTTTAAATAAAAATTTAGAAATAGCACAACAGATGCAATTGGGATTAAAAAGTTGGACAATTTTAGTAGGTTATAGAAATAAAATAATTGAACTAGGCTGGACCCAATTTCATCATAACCGAATCCATCCCAACCTACATAATAAGAAACAAAAGCAATTTCATTCCAAATTCATAATATCAGTTTAGAACAGAAAATACAAATTTTTTAAGATAAATAAAAATATCTCATATAAATTGAGACACCCAAAAGTAGTCCTAGGACCGCCAAAATAGTTAGAAAAGATGGTTCTTAGCCTCGCCGCCACATCACACCCTTACACTGCTTTCTCAATCATCACCTATGCCCCATGAAACAGAGTCAAACTCTTGCGAGCAGGTAAGAAAATTTACATTTATGCGTATAATGAATATTACCAAATCATTAATCATGGATGTCATATCATGCTATCATGGTTTTACAATTTAACAGTCATGTGAGCAGTATAAATGCATAAAAAAATAATTATTTACAAATATTGCAACATATGATCAACTAGCAATGGATACAACATGGAAATCAAGTAGATATCATAATCATTGAAATTATCTAACATGGAAATAACAATTACTGTCAGATAGTTAGCATTGTTAGAATAATTTTGTTTCTCTTTATTACAACTTTAGGTACGCGAAGGTAGTTGTCATTGTGTCTGCTAGAGTATACCACAATGTTTACTATGCCATTGATGTATTTTTGTGGTGGTACCTACAAACCAGATAAACTCACCCAAGCATGTGATTCATGATCATGAAAATCTTTGTAAGGGTAACCAAATTGTAATCCATACTACTGCAGTAACTGAGGTATACCTTTGTGTAACCCCAACCTCCCTAACTTTGAGTAAGTAGAGGTCCAAGGATGTCATTGCTCTGAATTCAAGTCAGTATGACATGTAGATGAAACCTACATGCAACATTGTCACTTGAGGTTGTATTATTTCATCCTCTCTAAGGCGGACCAATATTGTGAATGGGTGATTGTACAGTCATATCTTTCTTAAGGATGTTATTAGTTCATGCCTTTGCTTTACGAGGCAAATAGGCTTAGTATCCCTAATACTTCTCTCAGGATAGTATATATGTCATGACATATTTTGTACCCAACCCATTAACGTGCTCTGGCACCTTTAGTCCATAGGAGCACCTTGCTTGTGAAGGCGATAACAACATTTTTTATTGTGTAGATGTATGCATGCGAAGTGAGACTTTCTCTCATAATTTGTGGGTTCACATCCCACCCAAGCTCACAAGAGAGTATTTTTCAGCTATGCATTACAATATTTAATTATATGATAGAGAAGATCCACACATAAAGCCAATGATGTTCACTAGGTTTATCAAACTTTATACCTTAACATCTCATGGCATAGCACAAGACATATGATTGCAGTTATTTTCATGATGTACATCAATGCATCATACATCTCTACATGTTATGCATTTCATTCATGTATGAGCCTCATGACATTTTATAGCATTTTATGGCATCATTAAGAAACATCATCATCTCATGCTTTTCTTATGGAGACATGCATCATATGGCATTCATTCATGATATGCAAATTTTAAGACAAACACATCTATACATTTCATATGCATCTTACCTCATATGCATTTTGGCATAAACATACTTACATAGATATTTCATGCAGATGAATTATTTTTGTCATATGCATTTCAGTTCTATTATGAATGCATGGGCATATGCACTCACACACATAAGCATTTATGCATTGCGTGAGTTATTTCATCACTTTGAACGCATGACTAAAACATTGATTTACTCACATGCATATTATGTATGCACTTATGCATTACTTCATAAGCATATTTATTCATGGTTCACATAAATCAAAATCTCTTGAATATATATATATATATACACACACACTTGTGCATTTTCATAAACATTTTTCTTCATGACTCATATAGACTAAATTCACTTGAATACATAAGAATATTATATATACACTTACGCATTTTCATAAGCATGTTCTTCATGATTTGCAAAGTCTAAATTCACTTGAATATATATGCATATTATATATACACTTATGCATTTTTATAAGCATTTTTCTTCATGATTTTCATATGCTAAAATCACTTGAATCCATATGCCTATGATATGTATTTTCATAAAACTATTTATATAGTTGTTTTCTCTCTTTTTGCTTTCTTTCTTTATAGGTTATATGGTTGACTGGTTGGTCGGCCCTAACCAACACAGACCTAGTCTGGGTGAGACTAGTCTATGTGAGCTGGGTTCAAACCTGGACTAAACCAAGCCTCTCGGTTCAGGCCGGTCTAACCCAGTCAAGCGCAGACTAGGCCTAAACCAAGGGATTCAGTTCAGGCCAGTCTGGCCCAATCATTGCCTGACCAGGTTTGGACCATGCTCGGTTTAGACCTAGATAGGTTTGCTTGGTATATACCAAGTCTGAACCATGGGCACGGTTCAAACCTGTCTGGCCAACAAAAGGTAAATCCCTTTCTATGTTATTTATGTATTTATTTATTTTAAACAATAACCAACATACAATCTTCATAATTATTATATATTTTTTATTTTCTTTTGAAAGTTTTATCACTAAGTCAACATTATGATTGTGTTTTAAAAAATGACAAAGTATGAGAATTTATGTATGACTTGAGTTTCTAACCATAATTAAGTTTCGAAAATGATAACTCATGTATAAATCAAATTTTGAACCATGAATGAGTTTTAAAAATAATAACTCATGTACGAATCAAGTTTTGAACCATGAATGGATTTCGAAAATGATAATTCATGTACTAATCAAGTTTAAAAAATGATAACTTATGTATGAATCAAGTTTCTAACCATGAATGGTTTAAAAAATGATAACTTATGTATGAATCAAGTTTCAAACCATAAATGAGTTTTGAAAATGATAACTTATGTATGAATCAAGTTTTGAACCATGAATGAGTTTTAAAAATGATAACTTATGTATGAAATCAGTTTAAAATCATGAATGAGTTTCAAAAATTATAACTTATGTATGAATCAAGTTTCGAACCATGATGAGTTTCAAAAATTATAACTTATGTATGAATCTAGTTTTGAACCATGAATGGGTTTCAAAAATTGATAAGTCAGGATAAATCATTTATGGATCAAGCTTCTAACCATGGATGAGCTTCAAAAGGTGAGAACTCATTTATGGATCAAGTTATAGCCATGATTGACTTTAAAAATGCATAACCAAAGTTTTCAATCATAAATACATTTTAAAAATGATGACCCATACTACGTATTGTATAAATAAGGTTTTTAATCATGATTATGTTACAAACAAATAATACATGATAAGACAAGTTACATAAAATATTTTTAACCATGAATGCACTAGAAAAATGATATAAAACATGACTAATATAAGGACAAGGCTTTCAAAATGATAAAACAAACATGAACTATATATGATTCACACTTCTAGCATGAAACATGGGTCGAAATGATGAAGCACCATTAATATTGGTGAACATTTTTCGACCATAGATGTATGTCAAAAATGTACTTAACATAAGGGAGAATACATTAAATGATCATTCATGGCTTTATCCATAAAAAAATCTTTGTCCATATCCACATGCATTACAAGAATATTTGTTTATATAGATTGAAAATGAGAAGAGCTTTAAAATAAAACTTAAAATACAATGAATGAAAGATTAACTTAATTACTTCTTTTAAGTTGAAGTGGTGCTTGATGCTACCGCAAACTTGTTCTTTTACCACAACTTGTGTAGAATGGAGTTCCTCTAAAGTACTTCACACTACACTTGAGTGAAAAGAAGAGGAAAACACCAAAAACATTGGAGGAGGGAGAGAGAGAGAACTAAAGAATACCTCTCTTTTACTTTTTGAGAGGTATTTATAGGCAAAATTTATGAATAGGTGAGATGTGTGGTTGAGGTTATAAGAAGGGAGATGAAAGGTTGAGATAGAGTCTAACCCTCATCTCAAAAACCGTTCCTCTAGGTTGACCCTTACCCCTCTCTATTCATGTGTGATTTTTCACAAATTTGGTAAGCTACTTTATGCCCTTATTCCATGCCTTACCATTTTTGTTTTTTCTAGGAAATGTAGAGATTCTCTCTTGGGATCTATGTGAGGAATCACCTTGGTTTTCACCCCTCACACCACTCCCAAGGTATGGTCTTTGGCAAAATCACCACCCTCTTGGTTGGCTTAGTTGGTTCCATTCCAACTAAGTCCAACCAACTAGTTACCTTTTTAAAATAATAATATTTTATTTATTTGAAAGTTTTCATTTTATTTGTTATTACTATTAGAAACCACAAATTATGAAATTTTCAGATTAGGTTTTCTAATTGAATCGGGTCCAAATCCAAATTTACTTGATTTATTTAATGCTTAGCACTAGGCTTTATAAAGCATAGTTTTGCTTAATGCATCTATGTACTAAATTTCTATCAAATATTAATTTTCTATTATAGATTTTTTTCCCTCTGTTTGGAAAATTGTTATTTATACTGTTATTATTTATTTTTCTTCTTAGTTATTAAACTTGATTGTCACAATACTTAGGAAAAATACAGAACTTAGATATTCATCATACTTACAGACTAAATTAAACATGTGAAATGGATTTTTTCTCAAATTGAACACAGAGAGTTTGGTTTAAATGTCTAAAATTGTGTGTGTCTTACAGCAAAAGTCGGACGAAAAAAATGCCAGTGGATGGTGGAAGTTGGACGACAATCGGCCAACCGATGGCAAAATAGGGTTTGCCGTCTGAACAGAGACAAAAACCCAAAAAAAATGCAATTCTAGCTATAAGAAGTACGACCTCTCACCGTGATCGCAAATAATCGTGGGTTGCCTTGAATTTAGAAACTCAGAATGACTACATTTGACTTGATTTGTACTATTATAGACTAGCCGTTAACTGATTGTTTGCGACATCTATTATTGATGATAACTAGCCATTATTTGAACGTTGGATATTCAGTGTAGCTAGCCGTTATGCAAAGCTTGGTTGTGTCCAAGCAGCCAAGTTGAGGTTGAAGATGCATTCCTAAGTGGAGCAACTTTGGATTTAAAGAAAGTGCGTCCCACGAGTGCCTCTGAGCCAACTTCATAGTGACCAATTGCATTCAACCCAAACTTACAAACGTTAAGTAAACCTTTTGCATGTAGTTGCTGCGGTGACTGTGTAATACTGATGCATAACAATGTTATTAATGTGTTTGGATGGACAACCAAATTCCATTGACACATAAAGTCGGTAGCATGGTTTCTACTGTCACAAAATCAACATACATTAAGTAAGTTTTATCCTTAGATGGGGATAAAACTTATCCAAGAGTCTTCTTGGATGAAAGCTCATCCAAGAGAATACCTCCCACCCTAGAAAACGTGCAGGGTGGTTGGAAATAAATAAGGAGAAGCCAAATAGCTTATCTACACGTTGGGCATGACGACGGTTGTGCCGTCTGATAGAGGATGAAACTCCATTTTTGTTGTCTCCAATACCGGACGATGGTATGTTCTGCCATCCTATAGCGGACAATAGTTCGGTGAGCCGTCCCCTAGATAGACAACAAATTCACCCGTTCCATCCTGCTTAACACCTGCCAACACTTGTCTCAAAAAATGTTAGTAATTGGGCATCATAAAATTTTTGGTGTCTACAATCGGATGTAAACTGATATCCAAATCCTATTAGTCAGATTTGGTATTTATTTTGTGTTGAAATCCGAATCCGATTAAAACCTAAATCCGACTATGATCTGAATCTTATCAAGTGTAAATATCGTGTTTTAGACTAGTTGGATCCGGATTCAGTTTTATCTTCTTCCATCCGTCTCTGAATCCGATTAGGTTGGATCCAATTCGGTTTTATCTGTTTCCATCTGAATCTGACCTGTTGATACCCCTACTTACGTGTCCTTTGTCATGCTTACAAGGGTGACACTGACAAGATGCACCCAGCCATGTAGCGCAGCTGGCCGAACCTAGGTGGTCCATGTACGTGACCAACAAAAGATTGGTGTCCCATGTTTGAACCAATTGGGCTGCAATACACCTGTGTATCAAACTATATACCAACATGGAGCTCAATTAGTTTAATCAAGTTTTCTTCAAGGGTACAAACTTAATGGTTTGAACTTTGAAAGTGATAAATGCAAAACAATAACCATTTTTAGATTTCAGCATTTCCTTTGATGTCAGGAAACCTTAGTTTTTTGGATTTTTATTGAGAAAATATTAGAAAATACAAATAAAAACCAAGGGGAAGAACAAGTTGCATTAAACTGCCTAATTGTGGCTTATTTAAATGAAATTTGCCAAAACCTTTTTGTTATTACATTGAACTGGTTCAGTTTCCTTTCCCCTTCTGGTTTTGGTTCTTTGATTCTTTAGCTGACTGTAGATTAGTCAAGTAAAAAATGGTTTAAACGTCCGTTTTATTCTATCAATAAAATAACACACTGTATTTTTTGCAAGGGGTTAAATTTCTATATAAAAAAGTAAAATCCTACAATCTCCCAAGGTTTACAGTGTTGGCCAATTAATCCATCCACCTCTCTGTTTGCTTTTTTTTGGGGATTAAGATATCTAGTCCTAGTTTAAAGTTTCTTGATCAGTTTATAAGATGCCAAATGAATTCCAAAAAATTGAGTCACGGAGCTCATACCTTTCCAAAAAGTCAACTAAATTATTAGCAATGGATTGGTGAAAGTTGGTTGTGTGTGCAAAAAAACTTTGAAGCTTTTTCCTGTTTTCTGTCCACATTTTTCACTTTCTTTGTATGTGATAATTGATGCTGGGCTACCTTTCATTTACGCTCGTTTTCTGACAATATTGGAGCCTAGCTAGCTTTTAATGAGCTTTCATCACCTGGACTGTGTCGTTTTCTTCTGTTTCTCTCTCTCCTGTTGGGAGAATGTTGGGGGCACAGACTCATTGAATAATAATAATAATAATAATAATAATAATAATAATAATAATAATAATAATACAAAACGCTCTCAAAAGGCGGGTAGTGACCCTTCAACAAATAGAATATGAGCAATGTGGGAAACACGCCACTCCACAGTACACTAGCTTGGTGCCCTGTAGCCCTAAAAGAAAATGCCTGGCAGAATGCAACATCATACGAGCAGGGGAATGAAAAAGTTTGATAGGATTGACTGGTGATATATTGTGGATCAACTTTCAAGATGCTTGGTGAACACTCACATGTGTTATGGGCTTTTGGGATGATCTGCTCGCCTCATGATATGTCTATTTTGCAATTTTTTTTTATAGGCAAGCTGAGGTTAGGCAGACCCCCAACCAGTTATACAATCATACCATTGGGATTTGAACTCGCAACTTCCCAACACAAGGTGATGTGAGCCTCCGTTGGAATTTTTCCTTTCAATGGATTTTTTTTTTTCATTTGAAAAAAAAGCAATGACATGTTCGTCTCAAAGATTGGCGATTCTTCGGTTAAATTGTCAATGAACCGCAATGTTATTTTTCAATGATATGCCAACTTTGATTTTCTGTAAAAATTGTGATGAGTTGTGGAGCCTGATTTAGAGTTTTTGCCCTTTACAGTAAGGGAGGGTCTGAGGGCTCCCCCGACATGTGTCCCGGGGGGCAACACCCCCAGAAGAATTTTTTTCCTTGGGCTTATGTTTGAGACTCGATGTCTTATGGATAAGACCCTATTCGTTTAGGTTAAGGGCTGTCTCCCTTGCCTTGTATAAATTCTTTCTTTTCTTTCTCTCTTGTATCGGTCGAGAAAGAGCAATAAAGTTTTTTCCTCTGGGCGGCTATAGTTTTTTACGCCCTCTAGGATTTGAGGGGAGGTTTTTTCATGTAAATTTGTGTGTTCTTGCTGTATTTTGTTTTCTTCGATTATTTCTTTCTCGCAGTTTTCGTAACAAATTGTTAAGTGGTCAACTCGTCGATAAAACTGGTGAATATTTAAGGACAATGTATCATCGTTATGTTAAGAGAATCGATTGTCGGGGTTGAGAGAGAGAGAGAGAGAGAGAGAGAGAGAGGTGATTTGAAGTTTATTCACATTTAAAAATTTATTATTCTTCATGTTTATTCAATAAAAAGAGATACTCTTAATATAAATCTAAAATTAAAAATAAATATGATACAAACAAATAATGATATTTTATATATATTCAATGACATTAATTTAATCAGTTCAATAATAAAATAAAAGCTATGTGTTGGATTAAGTAGACTAAACATTTCCTTTAAATTTGGTTTCAACTTCTACAAGTGTAGCATAGTTTATTGTATTATTAAGACATTAACATGCCACCGGTTTTTAGGGCATAGTTAGACAATATTTATTTATTTATAATTTACAATTTTAGTTGTTTATAGTTTTTAATGTGATATTCATGATTTTGCCAGGTAGTCATGATTTGTGAGTTTGCCTATTAATCATGATTTATGATTTGGCGATGAGTTTGCACGTTGAGGTTGATAGATTCTTCTCCTGGTTAATCACGTTTTACTGAAGAGGATAGTCCCTACCCAAGTAATTGACTAGGACGAGTATGGACACTATGACTCTGATGGTTGGACACTTTTATACTCTAGACTATTGGACTGCATTATTTGCTTCGTAGGATCAACGACAAGGCTTTAAAGATAGTCTCAGATGCATATTCAGCTTGTTACTTTTGTCCGACCCATCACGATTAAGAGCCCATGTCAGTAGGGATGGCAATGGGGTGGGGGACAAGGTCTCCACCCCTGCCCCATTTCAAAATCCGAACCTCCATCCCCGCCCCCATCCGTGCACGAGGATCGATTTTAACCTCCACCCTCGTTTCATGTCTTTTATCCACGGTCCAAATGGGGGTGAGGCAGGACGGAGCCTCGTTTTCCCTTGGTCTATAGTCATCCCTTAAAGGATTGAGGATGGGGCGGGGCGGAGAACACTACAAGAAAAATGCGAATTAGCGATGGGCGTTATCTATCGCCAATCCATCGCTAATCCGTTGCTAAACTGTTTAGCGACGGATTGACGATAGATAGTGCCCATCGCAGATTTTTGGTCCCTAATTAGCGATGAAACTCATTTGTCGCTAATCCATCGCTAAATAACGACAAATAATATCCATCGCTAAATAATCGACAGATATTATTCATCGCTAATCCGTTGCTATTTTAGCAATGGATTAGCGACGAATAATATATGTCGCTAATCTGTCACAAAATTTTAAAAAAAAAATTAAAAAAATTTGAAATATAAATACTTCATATCAAATTCTATATGCCTAAACAGTGCATAACTGCTGTGGGTGACAAACTGCTCGAATGAAAATATTAAATTCTCCTTGCCACTCCCAGGGCTATTCACAACCTTGTCTCTCAATTTAGTGGTGTTCTGCCTGCTCCTCTGCTTCCTGTTCACAGACATTCTATCAGAAGAAAGAAGAGAAAAGAAAGGATACATAACACAAAGAGACTATCTAGATTAATGTCATCAAGAAAATGTATCACAATTCAGTGTGATGAATAAAAAATATACAGAGAATAAAAGATCTAAATGCTATCAACATTAATCACAAAATGCCAAGACCGAAATGACCAACTGATTTTGCTTGTAAGTAATTGCCAAGAACAACTCAATCAACTTAATAGCCGGAGTAGAGAATGAAGCTACCAAATCAGCTAAAAGAAGAAATAGATGAATGAAAGGACAACAAAATTAATAAAAAGAAAAAAATGCAATTTTGTACTATTGGGTTAGCAAGATTTTCAAACTGTTGAAGAATGTAAGAACTGGGAGTCTTTGCTAGCAACTCTTTAGCCTTCTGAACAACGCCTTTTGTGCCTTTAGCTGGGTTTGTGAGCACTAGTTCAGCTCCAAAAGCCAGAAGGATCATTTTTTCTCAAGACTCATAGAAGCAGGCATGGTGATTATAAGCTTGTAACCCTTGGCCGCTGCGATGAATGCCAACCCAATGCCAGTGTTGCCACTAGTAGGCTCGATCAAGACACTCTTCGGTGTTCATAAAAACACAAAGGTTGCATATGTCACACACACACGCACACACACACACAGAGAGAGAGAGAGAGAGAGAGAGAAGCAATCAACTTGAGTAAGTTCAACCCAATACATGCCATAATCCTTACAACTAGAATTGAACACTCTAAAAAAAGATACATTCAATGGAACATTGTTGAAGCTACACGGGGCCAAGCAGCTAAATCCAGGGTTAAGATTTGAGAATATCAAGTCCATATACTTTGCCTCCCGAAAGAAATACAAACAAATGTTTAGTAGAGAGTATTGTAAATAATGGAACGAGAAGGCTAAGTTTCAAGATATAAAAGGGAAGAAGTACAAAGTGGTGAGAAGGAAGCAATGTCATTTAACACCAAATACCTCAGCAAGACGGAGATTTATTTTATGATTATTTTGCTTTTCTTATATAAGTCTCAAGAATAACACGGGAAAATCTTTACAAACTTGAAAAATATAAAATGGGAACTAAGAAAAAACAAATTTTCATAACTTAGGAAAAATCTACAAATGTCAACAAAATATAGAAACTAAATATGGACGATGATCATAGAAAATAAATTCCATAAGATATTCAAATTGGTGGTATCTTTTCAAATATGGTTGATAATATATTTTTATGAAAATATTGCAGCATTTTTTCAAAAAATACCCAATATTTGTGACGATGATGCAAAAAGGCCATTCACCAAATACAATACTGAACTTGAAAAGAATTTCCTAACCTATCCAGGGGTTATATGCCCCTTCTCTTATGCATCGGGGATCATACTATGCCCAATCATGTGAAAAACAAAGTCAACCACTATGAGCACAGGATAAACTTAAGAAAAAGAATGTATATAGGTGACCATAGTACCTATCCTTGACACTAGAGCATGGCTCCATCATCTCCAGCTTAGCCACAATGCGAGCAACACAGCCATCTACAACATTGTTGAGATACAAAGGCGTTTTCCGATCAACTATTCAAAACAGAGAATAAGCAGATTCAAAACAAAACAAAAAGGATGAAGATTCTTCAAGAAGGGACGAACGGGAATTCAATGAAAAGGGCACACCTCGGTGATGTCGTGTGCAATGGAGGTTGGTTCTTCTGCCATCTTCAGACTGTAAAACCAGAATTAAGAGCTAATCTTTGTGATCCTTGCTAACCTAAAGGTCCACAAGATCGAAGCCCCTCCTTGCGCCGGGAAAGAACACCAACTTCTTCCCACCACCAACAGCTCCACCCATTTTCGATTTTCCCACCGCATCATACTCCTTTAATCTGCCACCACCCCCACATTGTCTTCCTTCTCTAGTGCCACAGGATTCGGTTGGGGCGGCTTCGCGGCAGCCATATCGATCGTGCTCTCTTTCCCGTCGGGAAGCCAAATATTTGGGGGTAATCAGAGAGAGAGCGAGGGAGAATTTCATGCCCTAGATGGGCTGGTTTAAATAAAAAAGTAGTGATGGATTTTTTTCGTCGCTAAGCCATCGTAAATTAGCACTCTAGATGGGCTAATCCTTATGTTCTCTGCTAACCCAAATTTTGTCGTTAATCCGTCGCTAATTTGCGATGGCTTAGGGATAAAAAAATTCCAGCATTAATCCGTCGTAAATTAGCGACAGATTTTTTTTGTCGCCAATTTTTGCAAATAATTCGAATGTTAGCGACTGATAGTTTTCTTTAGCTAATCCATCGCAAATTTGCAATGAAAAAAATCCGCCGCTAAGTAGCATTTTTCTTGTAGTGAAAAAGTATAAGTCCATCCCCGCCTTCATCTCCGCATGGAGATAGATTTTAACCTTCATCCTCGCCTCCATCACAGTTTCATGCCCTTCGTCTCCGATCCAAATGGGGCAAGGCAGGGCTCTGTTGTCCCCCAATCCACTGCCATCCCTACATGTCATGCACATAGACACAACAAAAAGGACATGGGACACATCATTTTTTTTTGTGGAAGTATGTACTAAGAGAATAGTCACAAATATCACCGATATCTTGAAAATATAATGATTTTCTTCATGCATGATATTTTCAAAGAAAAATATTATCTACCAAAAAAATTCAATATTTTCAACATATTGCTTGTTCAGAAATATTACATCTTTAACCTGATTAATGTGGTAAGCCACTTTTTGCTTATATATATATATATATATATATATATATATATGTGTGTGTGTGTGTGTGTGTAAAGAAAACTGATTTTCAAAAAATATCACAAGATTCTCCATTGCTGATATTCTCCTAAGAATTAAAGAAGATTTAATAAACAGGAGGATATTGTCACATGATTAAGAACCGTTCTATATGTCAGTGCCTTTAACTGGTGGGCTCTGTAAGGGTTTGGGTGCCATTGACTTCAACCCGGGTTTACCATGCAGAGACTAAATGACCCGGTTCTTAGCGAAGGTTCCACTTCATAAAATAAAATCTATAGAATCAAGGCACCTTGTTAATTAAAATTAAGTACATACAATTTATCTAGTTCTGAGCTGTATTTACCTGTTGACAGTTAAGTGGTAGGCTTAGCTAAATATCTGGTCCAAAATATCTGGATGAAACTTCCAAGAGAAGAGAAGCGAAGAGAGAGAGAGAGATCTAACCTCTACAATAAAGACAAAATTAACATAATTATTGTGGCCTTGAAAACCATCATTTTGTTTTTCTTTCCCAATATTACTTCTAAAGCTAAAAGTGCCAACTTGACACAATTATCAGCCTTGGTGACCACCATTTGCTTTTCCAGTTTCCTTTGGAAACAGGTGATTTTGAGTTTGCAATAGCGACAAAATCTTAGGGCCCATTTGTTTCATATAGTTTTTTTATAAAAACTGACACCTTTTCCTCCATTTTTTTACCAAAACAAGCATCTAAGCATTAGCATTATGGTAGCAAAGTGTTGGTTTTTAGGATTGGCGGTGTGACGAGAGAGAGAGAGAGAGGCTTCAGGAGGGTTTTTTTTTTTGTTCTTACCTGCAGTGCTCAGGAGTTGGAAGTATATAATCTTCTCCTAAGTAGCCGTTATCCCAGCCAATGAGATTTTTAATCCCATTCAATACCAAATTTAACTCACTTTACATGAGTTACCAGCCCACCATAGTTTGGCTCTTCATATTCTAGTATGAGACACTATCACTATGGTCACACTCGATCTAAAATCCAAGATCGAATATCTCTCACTTGGCCATATGAGGCGAACACCCACATTAATTGTAGGGTGCATCATGTATTGCATATATCACTTCATGATAAAATATACATTAAATAATCATGCATATTTTCATAGGTTATATCAATGATGTTTTTCTCACATATTATAGGTTATTTTTCACGTAATTATGTAAAAAAATTTAGCATTCAATTTCAAGTCCTACTATTCATGTGCATTATCACATGCTTAAATTTTTATCTGGTTAATTACCATCCGATCATCTTGGATCAATATATCGAGATTTAAATCTTATAAGAGTTATCTCATTACCATTTTGATATGCTAAACATACCAAGCCCATTCTAAAGCTTTAATCAAACTACAAGCTTGTGAACATATAAGTTTATATCCATTATCTGATTCACTCAAAAATCTATATCTAAATCCATTGGATTTGTATGAGTCTATATCCAAATCTCAATTTGAGATGTTATCCATCAAGTCTAACATGATTTATATTAAAATTCAAATGAATCTCATGCAAAATAAAACCATGAATCATCAAGGATTTGACCATAATCCAAATCCATATTCATATTATCCAAATTCAAATGGATTCACTTCTTACATCCACTATTATTTTTATCTGGATCTATCCGGGTCAAACCAAGACACTTATTGAATATGTTATTATTATATTTAATAATATCCTAGTCTTGATACTATCTAGATAAAACTTGAATCAAAACTAGTTTCATATCTCATATTTTTCAGTATATTTCTTGATCCATCTCTAGATCAAACCTGGATTCATATCCTCAACAAGATTCGATAGCATTGCTTGGATTCAAAATAATTCAACTGGATACTCAATCAATTTGATCTATTTAGATCCATACAGGTTCAATCATATCCAATATTTTTTTACTAGATCAAACTAGGTCTATGTCACCTTATTAAATCCAAACATTTGATTAAATACTTATCATATCTAATATTGATCCAAACATTAGATCTAATAGATCCTACTCCAATTAAACTTGATTCATATAAAAACTGGATCAATAAAAATATTATACTGAATTCAAATATAATATGATCTAAAACATGAACAAAATATTAAAACATATAAAAAATAATATGCAAACACAATATTTCAGGATCCAAAGACATGCATATTAAAAACCAACCTCTTCCATATCTGGGTAGAGATCCAAAGCAGTTCATAAGTGGGTTCAAAAAAATTTACCCGATCCAACTAGGTTTATAAGAAACTACCTGCACCAACTCAATCCAATCCAGATTCAAAACCTGTATGGATAAAACTTTGAGAGATTTTCTACAAACCAAAAGCACTTTTTTGCAAAATTAAGAAAGTTAGAAGGTAGTTTTAGGTAAAAGCAATAAACCTGAATCCCAAAATAGAATGTTTAGAAAATTTTGAGTTAAACAAAAAAAACAGGGTATTTTTTAGAAATTTAGAAAGATTGAAAGTCCATGTTGAGAAAAAGTACAGGCAAAAAACCTTGTCTCGGGTATTTTCCAAAGAATAAGTCTTTTCTTGAATTATCTAGAAAATAGGGTATTGTTTTAAAAAATGAAAGGGCACGTGCATAATAAGCAAAGAAGAACAGGGGTCATAATGTAAAATTACTCAAAAAATAGATCGATGACCCTTTTTCTTTCCTTTTTTTTTCTTTCCATTTTTTCTTTATAATAAAAGAGAGAACCCGATTAGGGTTTCCTCTATATGAGAGGGAAGAGGGTGAGGCAACAATTGCCACCCTCTTCCTCTTCTACATTTTTTTCCAACCATTTTCTTTGTTGTTACCGAACTCTGGCAACTGTCGACCAACGGGAGTTCTCCACCATCTCTGGCACCTCCACCCGACGCTGACAGCAGCTCCCTTCACCTAAGCGACACCACTGTCATACTTGTTTCACTTGGTCAGACCACCTAATACTGGCTGCAACTACTTGATGGGTTCTCCTCTACCAATGACAAGCACCGCCTGATGCGGTGGTCTTCTAGCAATACACGACTCTTTGTGTTGTAACCTCTCACCTGTGTCATTGCTGCCTCTAGTAGCTCTCGACATCAGTGTCATCGCATGCCAACATGGACTGAAAGGAGAGACAATTGTTCATCGCCAGCCTCATGGGCGTCCCGTGAAAGTTTTCGCTGTGTCCCACTTGATGTCGATCATTCGACTGTCGTTCATCGACCCCTCAACGATCACCTCTGCACAAATCTGGCCTGACTTGGTCGTGAAGTAGATGCCCTCGCCTGAGCACTTGGTCACATAACCGAGTTTGATGCCACAACTGCCATGAATCTGGTAGTGAAGCTAGAGGTGATGTGCATGTCGAGCTTGTCCCGCATTGCCAACTGCGTCATCGTGACCAGCATTGCCCAATGTATCATCATCGACAACCCCCACCACAGGCTCGTCACCCCCATCACTACCCAAATTCCAACAGAAGTCACCGATAGCGGTGCCAATGATGATGGAGTTCAAGGGGTCCTCCTTCTGACAAACGTAGACCATAGAGTAGTCGAAGGCTGAGAAGAGGCCGCCCTATTGGAGTTTCCTGCATCAACATACACAGAAAGCATACCAGAAGATGCCACAGAGTGCTCGTGCGGGTGTTCGACGTTCTCCCTATCTGGTCGACGCCCACGATGAGCCAAGGCCTTAGGTTGACGGTGAGTAGGACCCTATACCACGTCGTCTGTATGTGGAATTTGGGTAGACTTGCAGCGAAATTTTCATCTTTGTAGCAGCCAACCCTCTTATATATTGAGAAAAGAGGCAGTTATGTACGTAACTCCCACCCACTATCTCCCCATTATGTGGTCCACTAATGTGGCCCACTAATGGTGTTAAACCGGGTCACCCAAATGGGTTGGATTCAGATCTATTATGTTCAACATTCTTTCACTTGACCCATTGACACCAAAAGTGCACTACATCGAGGTTTATACCGTTATCTAGATTTAATTCTTCATGTGGGTTCACATGCTACTCTTTATCACAAGGATGAATCATATGAGTCATAGAGATAAACACTCCTTTATGGAATGTCATATTCTCATGTACTACACTGTAATTCACCTTCAGTGCTTAAGCATGTTGAAATTACCTATATGAATACGTTGGTCTCTTACCTATTTTATTGGTCCTTTAATATTGTTATTCTCTCTAACCCATATAAGAGATTCTTTATGCAAAATAAACAATTTACAAAGCCATAGAGAATCAAATATGATCACATAATGTATTGTCATACATAAGAAGGAATAAAAAAGACTCATCCCCTTTACATGTTGGGAATTCAATCCCGGTGCTAGCCCTTTAGTAAGGGGATTCAGAGTCATTTCCTTCGTTCCAATTGTATCAATACATACCAGATGATTTTCAGTCCTTTCTTTAACAATAAAGTATTTTAACTCTATGTGTCAACACAAGATTGAGCTCTTGTTGTTATTTGAAAAGGACACAGTTGCTTCATTATCACAAAATATCTTTAATAATCTCTTAATAGAGTCAACAATACCAAGACCCATAATGAAGTTTTTTATTCAAATGGCCTGTGACAAAATCTCGTATAAAAATAATAATTTTTGTCCCAATAGATTTTAGAAATTCCTTCACTGTCTTGCAGTGAGAGATGACACTTCAATATTCTGAGCCACTCACGATTGCAAAAAGCAACATGCTAAGAATATTAAAATACTCTCACTTCTCATGGACAGCCTTCAGAACAATTGTTCTAATCTCCATATGAGTGAAAGCTAAATGACTCTATATGAGATTTATATTGAAAAGGTAAATATAAGACTCTTTATTATTCACCTTTTCTAAGACAAACATAGTTGAGTCATTATCGTTCCACTTTGGTAGAAATGATAATACTGATAGTTGCTCCGTCTCTTTAATTCTCAAGGAATTGACTTCAATTGGTGAAACTATCAGATCATGTAACCAGAGGCAATTCAGCATTGTACCTTTGGGTACAAACATATTTCATGGGCTGAAATACACTACTATAACACCCTGTGTAAATTTGGAATACAATGACCTACCTTTGGGTAGAATCGATGTTTCATAAACTAACACACAATCATAATAACGAATCTTAATACGATCCAAAGAATCCTTAATCAATATGACTTAGATCACTTTGGTGATAACATAAATTGGTCAATCAAGATCTTTTACCGGAAATATATTCGTATTATGGAGCATGCCCATGCACACATATTTAATGCTTGTATATTCATAACAAGATATACTTTATATCGTCAAAAAATACAAGTTCATGCTTCCACTTATATATATAAACTAATTTTGATGATAAAATGTCATGAATTTAGTCATAATTCATGCTTAATGTTTAAAATCATCATGCATGACTTAATCAACATGGAACACATAAATTAATATGCATAAGTCATGCTTTCTATATAATAAATACTTTATAAAGCATGAAAAACAACAAAAGCAAGCTCATATGGGTAAAACCCAGAGTCCTCAAGCAAGAACTGATCTTACACGACCTCGAATCGGTCTAAAAACACCCTTAATCGGTCTGAAACAACCCTGAACTGGTCATCCAAGGGTCTGAACCGGTTCTGAACCTTATGAACTAGTGCTAAGTATGAACAAAAGTTCATAAAACCCTATAATTGTATGCCAAAATCCTTGTATCTTCATATATTTATGAAAACATGGTCTTAGCTTCTCAGAACCAGTGAAAAACTAAAATGAACCAGTCAAAAATGACTCTGAACTGGTTTTAGAAAGGGTTAAATCAGTCACAGATCTGGTTCAGTTTCAAACACTACCAGGATCCTGATCTGATTCATATTAGATCCAGGTCTGACCCGGTATAAGCTGGATCCGGGTCTGGCCCGGTACAAAAAGAACATGGTCCTCTTGAATAGATCTGGATCTTCACCTGATTAAATCAGATCATACCATATCCAGAACCAAAAGGGTCTGGTTCTAATCCAAAACTGAATCGAGGTCTTCCAAATTAGACCCAGACTCGAATACCTGATGGGTCTGGATGACAACCCGATCCAAAATGTTTTGGATCTTGACCCAGTTAAATCGGATCGGACTAGACCCAAAACCAAATGGGTCCGGTTCTGATCCAACCGGGTAGGATCCGATCACCAACCCGAACCCAAGTGGATCTGGGTCCATCTAAGGGATCAAATCTTTAGCCCAATCCAAAATGTTGGTTCTGACCCATACCTAGACCCGGTACTGAATGGGTCCAAGTCTACAGGATCCGACCCAGACCTGATGCCTTATGGGTTCGGGTCCGGTCCTTGGACAAAACCGCAAACCGAATCCTGGTGGATCTTGGCATACCCGATCCACCCAAAATGGGTCAGATCAGGTCTCCACTAGGTCAGAATACCCGATCCGACCCGGGTCACCCCCTTTAATGAAACAAACACGTTTCTAAGAAATCGAATGCTTTCGGTTTCTCAGAAACCGATCAACCCATCCAAATGGTGACCCACGTCGCTTGAGGGAGGTGCACGTCGCCCCACAACAACATGCCGATGCAGGCATCAACGCTCTTGCAGGTTGGCTGCCGGCGATGGCAACCTCGCATCCCCCGCAGAAGCTTTGGTGATGGTGACTTCATTGGTAGCCCAACGACTGATGGAGTAGAGGAAAGGGCACAACACCAGCAGCAACGACCCACGATGTCTGCCAGCGACCTGCACTGCCTGCCGACGACCCACGACAGCGGCCTGCTCACGGTGGAACCTCTATCGACCGAAAAAACCCAGCTCGATGGCTAAAGAAGCAGAGTAGAGAAAGGGGGTTTTCAAACCCCGGATGCCATGCATCGCCAGACGGACGTCGACAACCCCCCCCTGGCGCCGTCTGCGGTGACACTTTTGGCGACAACCCTGACAACAACCTGAAAACAAGTAAGGTTACTAAATTTACCCTTTGTCGCCAGAGTTGCCTGCCATTGTCGGCGACCTGGCCCCACTGGCTTCCCTCATCGCCCCACGACGATGGTCTCATCCTGGTCAATAATCGCCGATGATGATGAGGGGTAAGGGCAAATGCCCTGGAGACCCACATTTTCCCATGACGACATACGGTGGCAGGCTCCTACTGTCGGCAATCCGACTAAAAAATACTCCCCCCTTCGAGCGATGATCTAGCGGTGCCGGCAAAGCCATCGACGATTGACGATCGCCCCTTCCGGCAATGTTCCGCAGCAACCCTGGTGCCGACAAATCCCCCTGTTGCCCGACGGCCACAAGTAACCCTTAAGCCAACTGTGTTTTTTTTTTTATTGATGCCGGTGATGGTCGGTTGGTAACCGACGAGCCACATCGCCCCACAGTGATGTTCGACTGATAACCCGCAACCCGACGATCAGTTGTTGGCTTACTACATCCAGTGCCATCGGCGAAATCGTCGGTGGTCCACTAGTTTTTAAAAGCCATTTTGACGGCAAACAAAAGAAAAAAAAATGGATGGGGTCTGCCTGAAAATGCTGTCGCCCCGTAGCAATAGTCGCCGGAGTTGAGGTGACCTGTATGCTGAATACAAATGAGTCATGTTGCCCCATGTGATAGGCTCAATTTGTTACAATCACCCCACAGCGACAAGTGTTGTCAACCTGTGACTTACCTCGCCCAACGACGACAGTTGTAGTAAATGCCAGTAGGCCCGCACGCACCCACGTGCAACGATATGGGTGGTTGTGGGCCCATAACCCAATGTTGGCATTTTCTGCATCAACATACACAAAAAGCCTACTTGAAGATGCCACAGAGTGCCCGTGCGGGTGTTTGGCATTCTCCTCATCCGGTCGACGCTCACGATGAGCCCAGGACTTAAGTCGACGGTGAGCAGAACCCTATACCACGCCATCTGTATGTGGAATTTAGGTAAGCTTGCAGCGAAATTCTCTCGTCTTTGTAGCAGCCAACCCCCTTATATAATGGGGAAAGAGGCAGTTAGGTACGTAACTCCCACCCACTATCTCCCCATTATGTGGTCCACTAATGTGGCCCACTAATGATGTCAAACTGGGTCACCCAAATGGGTTGGACTCAGATCCGTTATGTCCAACACGCCCAAGACTGCAAAGCTCCTGTCAATGCATGGCGTGTTCATCCGAATGGCCAGGATGTGGTAGTCGATGCGCTCGCCCCTCAGTGAGTTGTAGAGGCCCTTGATGAAGTGGAAATCATAGCCATCCACAGCTTTCATCCTGAATGCACCTCCAACGTCGTCTAGGATCCAGTCAGGGCTCGGCTCCCCCGATGTCTTTGGCGTGCCCTTCGAAAAAATAGGAGGCTCCTAACTCCTTCTGAGGGATGGGGTTCCATGTTCACTAGTGACGGAAAAAGGATTGAAATCGCCAAAGAGCAACTGTGGGAGAGGACTCACATATCTTTCGGCTGAAGCAAATGAAAATGTAAAAAAAAATAAGCAGATGAATTTTTTTTTCACTTTTTCGGTGGCTTTATCGGTCTCAGCTGGTTTTGACTCCGGTAGCGACCACGACAGAGAGGGGGTTTCTTCTCCATCCCTTTCTATTGATTTTTTTTCCTTTTCACTGGTAGTGGCCGAACCACTACATTGCCATCACGTAATTCATGGCCTTGTCTTGGCGCGATGACTCTGGCGCACCACTGACTCCTACTATGCACGGTACCTCGTATCACTCTTAGTTTTTAAGACTGGTGGTGTGCGCAGTGAGAGAGAGAGAGAGAGAGGAGAATGAAATGAGAGAGGTGATTAACGACATGCTTCGGGAGGGTTTATTTTCTTTTCATACCTGCAGTGTTGAGAATATATAATCCTCCAGGGTAGCCGTTATCTCAACCATGAATGAGGTTTTTAGTCCTATTCAATACCAAATTTAACTCACATGTTTGCCACACTGAATCCAAATCCAAGATCCAACAGAAAGTGTCATGCTGGTACAAGTAGGCCATAACTTTTTCCACCACCTTTCTTTTTCATTTGTAAATCCTTGCATATGCCCTCTCTCTTAAGAAAGAACTTGCACACTAAGACTTAGTTGGCAGGAGTTTTTAGAAATTCCTGACTTTTGCCATGGAAGACCCTTTCTTTCAATGAAAATAAAAACCAATGTGCCCTTAAGAAGGATGGAGAGCCATGCATTCAGGATTCCAAGTTGCAAATCTTCAGCAGTACTTACCAAAGAAAAATAAAAAACAAATGCAAAAGGATTAGCCCACACTCATGTGTAGGAGACAGAGCTTCATGATGATATAATGATAAAGTGGGAACAGGTTATAGTAGTTCTATTTTTGACAACTAACTCTTATATTTGTTTGCTATTAATTGCTGCAAAGTTTGATACATTCCATTTACAGTCTCTCTCTCTCTCTCTCTCTCTCTCTGGGACGTAGACAAATATATGACGTGAAGGTAGTGTAAAACACGAGAATTAGTTGTCAATTATGAAAAAAGAATATATCTTTGTGAATGTTATGACATTGACCACATTTACCACAGGGCAATAATAAGCTAGGGCCATCAAAACTCCTCATGTAGGAACACCAAAGTTTCTTAGCCATTCACTTGTCACATGATCAATTTATTAAAATGTCAAGGGTGTGACCATTAGTATAACTGGGTGAAATCTGATTCATCTGGGCCTGACCAATTTAGGACTAGTTTAATGTCTTAAAGTATTGGACCCGTTCAAGACAATTAACAAGAGCTTTGCATTTTAGTTGGGTCCATGAATGCTAGGATTTAGATCACACCCACGTGACATGATTAAACTTGATCCATTATGTAATTAATCAATTTGAGATATATGAAGAATGTTATATACTAATCATTTGATGGGATTATTACAACATTTAAAGTTGGATCAAAATGTATCTAAGTTTACACTAGTATATAAGACTTGACTTAGTGTGTGCTTGCAATTCACTGTAAAGTTCGATCAAAATGCTTCAATAACATCAATAAAACAGACTTCAATTGCCTTCCCACAAGTTGAACATCTTTTGTGATTTTTTGAGAGAGAAATATCAGATTTTATATATTTAGTGAAAATGGTTACAAGAAATGGCAAGGAGTGACGAGATAGTACTCGTTGCAAGGAACAGAATCTCAAAACACTTGGAACATCAATTTCTTTGAAGGATCATAGCGGGATCGTCATCTCTCGTTTAGCAGCCCCCACAATGGTGCCGATATCAAGTGAAGTTCCCAAATGCAGCCTACTGTTCCGTTGAAGCCATATATATTGCCATAAGATGCAAACAATGGAATGCCAAATGAGCAAGTGTCTGGAACCAAATCCCTGCAAATGTGAGGCTATCAATACAGATCTAAGGTTAGTAAGAGAATCCCATCAGGATGATGCATGCTGCCAAACAAGCAAAAAAAATGGCATTCGTGAATGAGCACACCCAAAATAAGTGAAGAGCTGATTTTTCTTGGGTGAAGCAAAATATGCATTGACTAGGAACGCAAAATCCCCACTTCTTAAGAACATGGTCAGCAATTTGTCCTGAATGATTAGCTAAGCCAAGACAGATCCTCATAAAGGAAATGCTTTATCCCAAAGTGTTTTATCGGGGAGCCATTAAATAAGGGAGAACCAAGTATATTATAACAAGAATCGACAGAGAACAGCCCGTTAGAGGAGTGATTCCAACAAGGTGTGTCGCCTGAGTTGCTTGGTCGAATTGGAGAGAGTTTAGACATGAGCTTCATCCATTGTTGGAGAACCAAAGGAGATGGTCATAAGATTTTTTTTTCATCAGGATTGAAGGCTCCAAAATGATTGAACTTTGCCTTGTTTGTTGTGGGCTAACCCACTTTATCGCCCACTTTGATTTTACGTTTCTGTGAGATATATACACGAATCATTTCTGGATTATAAATGGAACCCCCATTTTTCTGACCCCATCTCACATCAATAACTCGACCTCTTCCGCCTATAGACAAGTTTCCTTTGCAGTTGATACCTGAATGCCAAGTATGGCTCCTAATAATCTATCTTGAGGGGCATAGGATAGACCTGAAAATAAGTCATGTATTTGCCCATCGTCCAATCAATTGTCTTTTCAAAACAAGATATGAGAACCATATCCCCAAAGAGATATGCAAGGCTTCAACTGACAGTTGATCCACCTCTTCCGGATCATTTACACCATTTGACCCCACCCACTCATTCTGATGGCCAACCAATAAAGTTATACTTTACCTTGATAACCACCGTCCAAGGCTTATCAAGGGTGATGAGCATCCATAACTATTTCATGAGGAGCTTATTCTAACGACCTACTTTCCGAACACAAACCCATTAGCTGGGTAACATAGGTTCTTGCTTAGAACCCATTCAAACCATCAAGAGATTGAGTGGGATGGGGCTCGTTTAAGTTTAACTGCCCGCTTATGTGACACAAGCCAATCACAAGACAGCTTTCTCAGCATAGCCTGCATTTTGTTTCTCTTGGGCCCATGGAATGCTATCATGTGTCGTGTCACATGGGCAGGCAGTTAAGCTGTCACTGCACCGTCTAAAGCTGCAAGAGTGAAGATGTGCTGCCCGTCCCGTTGTCCAGTCCCACCAATAATTCCTATACATGACAAATGAGAGAAGATGGGAAATTAGGAGGGCAGGTTATATGTTCCCACTGTAGCGTGCTCAGTGGGGTGTATGAGGAAGCAGTACACCCTGCAGGCTGATGTACGGCTCCCTGTACATCCCACTAAACGCCATGCGGCGCTCAGTGGGAACCCCGGAACATGCACTGTAGCTACAGTGCGTGTTCCGGGGGTGCACACGCAACACCCTCTCGGAAATCAGGGCTTTTTTATGGTATTTTTTGTTTTATGCATAGAGGGAAGTAAGTTGTGAAGTGATAGTACCATTTTTCTCAACTTGTTTAATTTGAGAGGATCGGGTGCAATATGACGGTAGAAAATTCTGCATTAAGCACCCCGATCGCCACCCTCAAGATGGAAGGTGATCAAGGTCTAATTCAGTTTGTGATCATTATTAAAACATTTGCCCTTTATGACCAATATCTTTTCTGATAATACATTCACCTTTTTCTCGTCTTTCTGTATTATAAATGTTATTAGATGGCATTTTGAGCCTCAAGGGGTTCTATGTAGTGGGGGGTTCTATGTAGTGGGATGGAGCCTAGGCCACTAGGTGCGAGGTGGTCTAGGTTCAAATCCCAGACAAGCTGAAGCGTGGCAACTTCTTATGTACGAGGGGTAAGCCCTTGGAGTTTTAGGCTGTAAGAATAACAGCAGTAAATACAACATGCAGAGCCAGTGCAATTAGATCTTTGATCCTGGGATGGTTACTTCTAGTAAAAATAAAAAATGAAAAAGACAATGGCATTTTAGAGTTTAATTATCTTTGTATTCCAACCAGGAAGAGCAAGTACCTAGTTGAGGACTGTCAACTGCTCAAACAGTTGATCTAAACATGTAAAATAGTAGCCAACTTGCGATTATGATTAGGATACACGGTCTAGGCTTTCAGGACGGCAGAAGGCCCACAATCTTGAAAGAGATAATTGAGCTCCTGACTTGAATAAAAATATTGATTTTTTTTTTTAAGGCAAGCTGGGGTTAGGCAGACGGGTTTTGAACATGCAATGTCTCAACACAAACACAAGGTGACATGCCCTAGCTGCTCTTACCAGACAAGCGGAACTCATTGCATAAAATATTGATTGTGGCGCCTGACTGTGATGATTACTTTTATTTTTTTTAATAAGCAAGCTAGGGTTAAGCAGACCCCTGCCGGTTATATAAGGATACCATTGGGATTCAAACTTCCAATGTCCTAATCCAAGGTAACGTGAACTAGCTACTCCTACCAGGCAAGCCTAGCCTCCTACAGCTTTACTTTTAAAAGACAGCAATTGCTTATCCTTAGAATCATTGAATTTTTGTCACATCTCCTGTGCGAGATATCAATAAACCAACTCGTCGTCTTATAGCAAGTTAGGTGGCCCTCCTTGGCAGGTGGTGAGACCTTTATTTGACAGGATCATGTCTTAGTTGTGAATTGGTTAATCTCTCTCTCTCTCTCTCTCTCTCTCTCTCTCTCTCTCTCTCTCTCTCTCTCTGGTATTTGAACTTAAAAGGCCACCATCTGCGTGCAGAGTTTGTCCAAATCCCTAAATAAGTTCAGCCCATGCCTAGCAAATGGGTTTCACTCATCCCCAAAGTCATCCTTGTCGGGCCTCTCAAGTTTGAGTTTGTGGACATTAATTTTCATAAAGAAATTACCAAAACAACCTTCAAAAACCAAGCTAAATTTTTTTATATAAAATAAGGTCTCAACATTACTATTAGAATCACATATCATATCATCCCTATTTTATTAAAAAGAAAGGTCCAAATACATACTTAAAATATAAATGTATAAATCTAATGAAGTATTCAACAATACTTGAGGTCACCGGTAGTTGAGTCTAAGTTTATAAGTCAAGTCCTCTTATCTGTAGCTACTCTTGAACCTACAGTTGTAACTAAATGGGAGTGAGTTTATAACTCAATAAGTTCTCATTTATAAATAAGACATGGTCGTTAGAACTGTAGTGAGTTCTAAACTCATATTTTTAGTTTAGTTCATATATTGTTTATATATTTTATCTCTTTTTACTGATTCTCTTTCCTCATTCTCAAAGTAGACATTTTTAATGTCCTACTCTACACTAATTGATTGTTTCAAAAATAGTCTCTTTAAGGCGTAGTAACCCACGTAAACAACTCTAGAGTCTATAGTATTAGCCAGACATATGAATCACTCACAACAACATAGTTCAACTAACCCAAACCATACTAACAAATATTGTGAGATTTATGAAAATATCTTGATAATATCACGAGAAATTGCCTAAAAGTTTAAAATGGTAATTTTTTGCAAGATTTTTAAAATATTATGAGATTTATAAAAAAAACATAAATACCGTAATTTAAACACAATATTTTACATTTTAAACGACTATTTATCATGAAAAAAATGTGTATTTTTATTTTTAAATAAATTTTATTAATATTTTTTTATAAAAAATAAATTTATATTTTTTTATTAAATTTTTTATTGTTGAGTTTTTGCCAAAACAAAACACAAGATTTATGATTTTTTTTAATTTCTCATGAGTTTTTGAAAAATGAAAAATTATCGATAAAAATGTTTGTCACTATGGCCCAAACTATGAACTCACAATCGTTGCAGCTTTGCTCATCGATTGCATGTCGAGAGCAAAAAAATATTCAACGGTAGCTAGCAGAAGAGCCCAAGAGGCTATACCTGCTTCCAAGGTGTCCAAGGAGTTATACCTACCCCCAAAGGTTTATGGTTCATGCTAGATCCTCTATGTATCTAATAAACTATTTTTTAACCCTTAAGGGTTACCCAAGAATTCTTCAACAATTCTGGGCATAAACGATGTACATGCACCTCAAACAAAGTTCTATACCATGTCCTTCCTAGTAGAGTTTTTTATCATTCTCTGTGTTGTTACCCTAGGTGCATTATTATCTTTTTTTTTTATTTCTCAGCGTTAGTGTATTATACAACATCAAATGTATATTTACTAACTATGTTTAATATGTAATCACAAATACACGCCTTAGTTCTAAGGATAACAATCTGTCACAGAGTCACATTATCAATTCATCATATCACGACACTTACAATACCCTTTTCAAGGTATAAGCGTGACATTATCAAAATAAATCATATTCTAAGAACCTTAGAATTCTTTTTTCTTTCTTAAATTCAAGCATTCCTTTCAGCAACATATTACATGTGTCAAAATATCATCCTTATTTCTACAACAGGATACATTCATGATATGAGTCATATCATCTTATGACATTTACATAACATAATCAAATACTAAAAATAAACATATAATATGTATCACAATCTATATGCATCTTACTAAAAACATCAAAAATATAGATTTTTAAGCATGTCATTCAGTTTATCTATTCAAAACATGAAATCACTAGCATACTTATAGCACATGAAATCATACAACAAGATGCATATATAAACAATCATGTATGTTATTTATCTTTGGAGCAATTTGCAAATGTTCACTTACCTGAATCACTTAAATCTTAAACTAAGGAACAACCTTAGTCTTCATGTAATTCCTAATATGAAGTGAACAGAAATCCCAACAATTACTAAAATATCATTAAAGTCCCTACTTATATAAAATTATGAAAATACCCTTAAGCCTCATTGCCAGTTCTAATCTCAAATTCTCAAAGTTTGTCATCTTTTCATATGCCAATAGATTCTTCTTGAAGAGAGAAGTTGAAAAGTTCAAAAATACCTTGAATCTGATATCAGAGTAAAGAGTTATGCATGATTTACTGATTAGGCATAACAAGGGGAAAATAGTCTTTCTACCTTTTAAATGGATAAGAATCTGGGTAATAAGATTCTTGAAAGATCCATACGACCCTCTTGATTTGATTCTCAAATCCTTGATTAGATCTGATCTGAATCATAAATATCCAACCAAATACCAGTATATATGTATTTTATTTAGAGTTTTTAACTAACCAAACCAAGTTTGCTCATTGGTAAGGAATGATTTCCTGCTCATAAGAGATTAGGTGTTCAAATCCCAACCCCTGCATTTTATACATTTTTAACAGATCTTGGATTCATTGAACTTAGCCTAAACCCAGCCTGATCTAAGCTTTGTCCCAAACTGAACCCGCTTAATATCGAACCTAACCTATACCCATCTTGGGCTGAGTTTAGTCCTGTCTTCATATAGAACCTAACCCAGACTCAACTCGGTCTAGGTTTAATCTAAACTGGATATTCTTTATTAAGTTTCAAATTCAGATATGAATCCATCTTAATGTGAATTTCAACCTAGACAAAGATCTAGTCTCTGATTTCTTACACTGGATTCAGATCCAAATCTTTTCTAGTTTGGATCTCTCACTGGACAGATATACAGTCTATGATTCCCATACTGGATTTAGATTCGAACCCGGTTCCTTCTGGGTTTGGTACAAAGTGAAACACACACTCAATCCAGTTTGGTTTTGGGTTCGAATTGGACCCAAACTTAATCCATTGAGGATTGGTCCTACTGGATCCAAGCCCATTTTGATCTAGTTTGGTTCCATTGGATCCAAACCTGATCCATTTAGTCTACTGGATTTGAACTAGATCCATTTTGGATTTGGACCAATTAGATCCAAACCTTGATATGGTCCCATCTGGGTTTAGTACAAGGTAAAACCCACACTCTATCCAATTTGGTTTTGGTTTCGAACTGGACCCAAACTTAATCCACTCAAGTTTGGTCTTACTAGATCCAAACATGTTTCAATCTAGTTTGGTTTCGCTAGATCCAAACCCAATCAGTTTGGTTCACTGGATCCGAACGAGATCCATTCTAGGTTTGGTGGTCCAATTCGATCCAAACCCGGATCTGGTCCATGATGGAAAACTGAGGCCATTCTTGTCTTGGTTTTTCCCCTATATATGTATACAAAATTTTATATATGTATTTTTTTCTCACTTGGTCTGAGTTTCAGCCAGACCAAGCTGGTCTAGGTTTAGACCCCCCCCCTCCCCGACCTGGTCCAGTTCATACCCAGACCGAAGTCTTTGGCCGACTCGGTCCGGCTAGAACCTGAATCAAGTCGGTCCAAGGCTCTCTTTCTTCTTTATTCTCTCTTCTTTCTTCTTTTTTTTTGTTGATTTGACTCAGTCTGGGCGATTCCCTGACCGGTTTAGATCTACTGCATAGCCGAGACATAGAGTGAAACTCTCTGTCTCGCCTGCTTTCTGACCTGACTTGATCTAGCATGCCCAAATCGAGTTGGTCTCCCCCTTTACACCAAGATAGAGAGTTTGTCACCGGGTTTGAGACAGAGGGTAAACCCTCTGTCTCACTCCCGTTCTTTTTTGTCAGCAGGTGCAAACAACCCTTGTGGTTGCTAGCTCTTCTCTTGTGCTGACCAGTGTTGAAAACTGTCATGGTTGTCGATACTTATCTCTCTTTCCCCCTCATAAACCAAAAAAAAAAAAAAACAACGAAAGGGAGAGAGGTTTACCTCTTACCGGATGACGTTCGACCACTCCCTTCCGTGCTTCCTCTCTATCGATTTCTCTTTTGCACGAATAGAGGAGAGGAGAAGGTTGCTCATGGGTTTATATAACCCATGAGTGAGTGGGGGTTGCAATCCCCACTCACCCCTCCTTAACGAGGGAGCTCTCCCTCTTCCCCACTGCTGTACGTGGGAAGGGGGAGAACCCTCTTAATGGGGTTTCTTTTTCTCTCCCACTTCCCACATAAATGGGGAAAAGTGGGGAGAGGAAGGGACTCCCCCTGCCGTGACCTAGTCAAGCTAGGTGGCCTGAGCCCACCTAGCTTGGCTAGGTACGGGTCTTTACCGTACCCCTTCTAACTTCATTGATACAAGTTATTTTGATCAAATCAGACTCCATAGATGTAATTTGCATCATTCATTTAGTAAAGATTGACTTTTAAACCGGGAAATCCAACTTGCGGGCAGATCTTTTGGTGATTCAAAGATCAACAGTTGACAACACACAATTTTGTCATTTAAAAAATCATTTTTTGTTAAAAAATATGATCCAAGGGTTGATTCTTATTAAATCGATCATCCTGAATCTATATATATGGCTGGATTTGATCAAACTAACTTGCATCTTAAGAGTTAAGAGGGGTATAGAGATAGGGGACGAGTGGAATTGAACTCCCTAGTGTCAAGAACTAGTCAGACTTGATCAGTTTTTGTGTAAGAGATGTTTGGACGAGGGCTCTGCTGGTCTGACAGGGGTGACTCATAAATGTCACAAAGCTGAAAGGACATCGTGAATTCGAAACCAATGGGTATGTCCCTTGCCGCCAAGCTGAAGCTAGGCATAGTGGTGGGCAAGAGAGACTTGAGGTTTTTACGTTGAGCTCGCTAGTGAACAAGGTGGATTTTTTTTTTTTTATAGGCAAGCTGGGGTTATGCAGACCCCTATCAGATATCTCTTAAGCCCCATGGCAGAGGGATTTGAACCTGGGCCTTCAGCTTGGCACAAGACCCCACTTACGACATGAGATACCACCTCGGTAACAAGTTGGTTTTCCTCTGTTATCTAAAAAAAAAAATTGGATGATGAGACCATGGCATCAATCGTCTGCCACAAAGCCCCAAACACATACGATAAAGCATGGGACCCGGAGGGTTCCCCATCCAAGAGCAATGAATAAAATCAATGCAGGGAGCTATGGTTTGCCACGGTTATCTATGTGTCACTCTTCATATAGTAGCTACTAGACAAAATCAAGGTGATTCATCATCTGTCATATCACACCCATCTAGCAAGCGGATGCTAGAATGGTGAGAAGATAAGCTTGTTTCCTTGTTATTGTTGGAGGTCAAGATCCATACTACCCAGATTCGTTACAGAAGTCGATTAATTTAGGACTCCTTAACTGGAAAGGGTCGACCTCTGGACAAGTGAGCAAAGATGGAATCTATCAAGATAAGAAGGATAATCCTGCAGAGAAAGTTATTCTAAACAAAACTTTACTTAAAGAAGCAGGTTTAAAATGTAAGCTTTGTTTCCATAAAATGTGGCCTGAAAGGTGGAGATCTGATTCTCAATACAGATCACCATTGAGTTGTAATTAAAAATAGCCATCATAAGGAAACCTCCCACTATCATGAATTTGTGATCGTGGACCTAAGCTTTAGTGCTGAACCACCTAAAAATATTTTCTTGTGAGAGTCTGTTTTCCTCTTTGTTGATCTGCGTGAGTTTTATGTCGTGTGTTTGCGAACCTCATCGTGATCAGTCTATCCTCACATGGCATCAGTGCCCATGGCATCTTTCTCGTCGATGACTTCAGGCAACCTTGTTCCCAATCAAGCGATTCAATGGAATGCTTTTTCAAGTTTAGTTTTTATCAAACTCAACCACAATAATTATCTGTTCTACAAATCGCAGATTGAATATGTAATGCACTCTCAAGACCTGATAAAATATGTGGATGGAACATCTCAGGCCCCAACTCAGGTTATCCAAGGCGTAGCGTAAATTCTTCTCAAACTCAAAATTCATAGTATGTTGTTTTGAAAATAGTAGATCAGATTGCCCTAAGTTGGATCAAGGCAACGGTATATGAATTTGTCATCTCTTAAATCATTTGCATACCAATGGCTCATGAGGCATGGGTTGCCTTAGAATGGTCATATGCATCTCACTCGAGTTTAAGAATTTTGCAATTCAAGAAAAAGTTAAAAAATATCAAGAAAGGTGATAAACTCATGGTTGATTATCTAAATGAGGTCAAGTTTTTAGAGGATTCTTTAAGTGTTGCGGATGAACAAGTATCTGATAACGATCTTGTTAGTTTTACGCTCAATGGATTATCATCTGAATATGAGAGCTTCGTGACTACAGTCACGACTCATCTTTCTACTTTCATTAATATATATGAAATGTTATTACATCAAGAAAAGAGGCTGCAAATCCTAGCTCTTAAGCCTCCAAGAAATGATCAAAATACTACCACAACTTTCTTTAGTCAAAGGGGAAAAGGCCATGAAAATTTTCACCGTAGTCATGGCTGTGGTCGGAATAGGAACTACGGTCGTGAAAATCAAAATTTATATCACAATGAAGGAGGTCAGCAAGTCACTTGTCAGTTTTGTGAAAAAAGAAACTACACCGCCCGACAATGCTATGATATACCAAAGGCCTTCACAGTTATGGCCCTGAATAATATGGTGGATCTAAATTAGTACCCTGACAGTGGGGCATCCCATCATATAACAGGTGACAACTCAAATCTGACCATCAAGGAGGATTACCATGGCATGAAAGGAATAATGGTGGTGAATGGTAACAATCTGCCCATTTCAAGAATCGATAATGTTCTCTTACCATTTCAAACTAATAATTTTTGCCTAAAGAATGTGTTACATATGCCAAATGTGAAAAGAATTATTATTTCAGTTTCTAAATTTGCTAAAGATTACAAATGCTTTTTTGAGTTTCACCCTCATGGTTTCTATGTAAAGGATTGTCAGAAAGGGAGAATAGTTCAAAGCGGACCGATTAAGGCAAGAATGTACATATGGTCGGTGCACAAGGGCAACTCAAATCAAACCAATACGGCATATGCAATGGAAAAGCTCTCATCCTCTCAAGTTTGGCATGCTAGA
This sequence comes from Nuphar pumila, assembly GCF_984573655.1. NCBI lineage: Eukaryota > Viridiplantae > Streptophyta > Magnoliopsida > Nymphaeales > Nymphaeaceae > Nuphar > Nuphar pumila. The sequence goes on from NC_143255.1 coordinate 33,496,321, forward strand.
CTCAATCATTCGGGTCATAAGACTTTATCTCTTTTAAAGCAAAATAATTATTTGAATTATTTTGACAATAATGTTGGTAGTTTAGGTTCTACATGTATGATTGGAAAAGTGCATAAGATTTCATTTGATAAAGTTGATCATACCTGCAATATTCATGTCAATCTCTAGGAACCGACTCCCATTACATCCTAAGAAGGGTACAAGTATTATTTTTTGATGGTTGATGCTTTTTTGAGATTCTCTTACTTGTTTCCTTTAGTAAAAAAATTAGATGCCTTTGATTGATTTAAAAACTTTAAAAATATAGTTGAAAAACAAGTAGGACGTTCTATCAAAATATTTCATAGCGACGGAGGAGGTGAATTTGGCAATAAAGATTTTGACAATTTTTGAATCACCGTAAAATAAAGTGATGGTTAACTTGTCCTTATACACCACAACAAAATGGTGTTGTGGAAAAGAAACATAAGCATGCTACTGAAAGTGGGCTATATATGTTGTTTTACGCTTCTTTGAAACCTATTTTTTTGGGTAGATGCTTTTAGATATGTGATTCACTTAATTAATCTTTTGCCAAGCCCAAACACTAGTACAAAAACTCCATATGAACTGTTGATTGAAAAATGGCTTAGCTATGATCATATAAAAAAATTTGGAAGCATATGTTATCCTTATTTTGTTCTTTACAATACCTCAAAGATGCATCTCAAGTCCAAAGCATGTGTTTTTACTAGTGTTGGTTCATCTTATAAAGGCTCGTTATGTCTTGATCCTATTTCTAACATAATATATATTTCTTGACATGTTTTGTTTGATGAGACCACATTTTTGTTTGTTGGGATGCAAGATCCAGTCACCAGCGATGAGGTGTCAAAATGGTTGAGAAAAGAGACTCAACCCAAGTCTGATTTTAGGTTGATGTCCCAATCAGAATTCATTGCAGTTGATGATTTTCAAAGAAGGATTGTTCATGATAGTCGACCGGTCATGCTACAACCCTACCACCTATTGCCTACTCAAAACTTGGTTTCAAATCAAAATGAAAGTTCTCTTGATCAACCAGTTGAGACTTCTTGTGATCATGATAAAGATCACATAAATGATCACAGTGAATATGATACCCAACATATGGTCACAAATGATGATCATGTCAATGACAGTCTCAATGTTGATGATTTTCATGTTGGTAGCCATGTTTAGCAAGTCCAAAGTTGGACACACCTGATGGTAACTTGTTCCCAAGATGGGTCGTTGAGGGCTAGAAACACAGATTAGTCACCTTACTATTTTGGTTTTGGTTTACTTGGCCAGTTGACTCGGGAAGAAACACTAGTTGATTTTAACTAAGCCTTCAAATAGCTAAAATGACATAAGCCATGAAGGAGGAATATGATGCTCTTATTAACAATAGCACCTTGAATATGGTTTCACCTGAAAAAACATCCAATGTAGTTGGATGCAAGTGGGTTTACAAAATCAATAAACATGCAAATGAAACCATAGGCAAGTACAAAGCCCATTTGGTGGTGAAGGGTTATAGCCAATAGGAGGGAATAGATTATTTTGAGACCTATAGTCTCGTGGTCAAACCCATAACTGTACGCATGGTTCTCTCCATTGTCACAAACTATAATTGGGTTATACATCAATTTGATATTAATAATGCCTTTTTACATTGATTCTTAAAAGAAAATGTGTATATGGCCCAACCTCCTGGCTTTGAAAATAAACAAGTCCCTCACTACATTTGCAGGTTAAATTGTGCTCTTTATGGTTTAAAGTAAGCACCAAGAGCTTGGTTTGAGAGGCTCAGGCAATATCTTAAAAAGTAGGGCTTTGCCAGTTTTAAGGCTGACACATCTCTGTTTATAAAGATTACTCATGATGTAACCTTATATGTGTTGGTTTATGTTGATGAAATAATAATAACAGGCAGTTCGTAGAACATGGTTTAGGAGCTTATTAGAATGTTTGATACAAAGTTCTCTATTAAAGATTTGAAAAAATTGCATTTTTTCTTGAGGATAAAAGTTGTCAAGAATAACTCTAGAATTTTACTTACTCAAAGAAAATACATATATGATCTTCTTGTCAAAAAAAAATGAAAAGTTACAAGCCTCTTCTAACTTCGGCAGCTGCCAATATCCAGATCCCTAGGTATAAAGAAGAAAAACTTAAAGATCCAACTAAATATCGTAGTGCTGTAGAGGCCCTTCAATATACGATGTTTACAAGACCTGATATCTCATATATTCTTAATAAAGCATGTTAATTCATGCATGATCCAACGAAAGTTCATTGGTCTTTGGTGAAATGGATCACATACACTGATGTTGATTGGGTCAGGTGTTTAGATGGTCGAAGGTTCACAAACGGTTATTTATCCTTTTTTGGCCCAAATTTATTATCCTCAAAGTCATCCCAGCAACAAACCATTGCCAAATTCAGTACAGAAGCAGAGTATAAAGCTTTGGCTACAGAACTTATGTGGTTACAACAACTAATGTGTGAACTTGGATTTCAAAAATCAAAATCTCCAGTTTTATTTGTCAGCCAATCCTGTATTTCATGACAGAACAAAACATATCAAAGTAGATTTTCATTTCATCAAAGAAAAGGTAGCAAATCAGAAGATTGAGGTTAAATTTGTTTCCTCTCAAGAGCAGTTAGCTGATATTATTACAAAGCCGTTGGCAGGACCCAGATTCAATTATTTAAGGGACAAGAATCCATACTGCCTAGATTCGTTACAGAAGCCGATTAATTTAGGACTCCTTAACTAAAAAGGGTTGACCTCTAGGCAAGTGAGCAAAGATGAAAACTATCAAGATAAGAAGGATAATCCTGCGAAGAAAGTTATTCTAAATAAAACTATGCTTAAAGAAGCAGGTTTAAAAAGTAATCTTTGTTTCCGTAAAATGTGGCATAAAATGTGGAGACCTGATTCTCAATCCAATGACAATTGAGTTGTAATTAAAAATAGCCATCATAAGGAAACCTCCCACTATCGTGAATTTATGATAGTAAAGGAGCAATCGTTGACGTAGGCTTAGGGGTGAACCCCGTAAAAATGTTTTCTTATGAGAGTCTGTTTTCCTTTGTGTTGATCTGCGTGAGTAGGGATGGCAGTCGACCCGGGGACAACAGGGCCCCGCCCTGCCTCGCCTCGCCCCGTTTGGACCGGGGATGAAGGGCAGGAAACGGGGATGGACTTACGCTTTCCCCCGCCCCGTCTCAATCCCCGTCTTTCCCCGCCCCGTCTCAATCCCCGTCTTTCCCCGCCCCGCCCCATCCCCAATCCTTTAAGGAATGACTATAGACCAAGGGGAAACGGGGCCCCACCCCGTCTCACCCCCGTTTGGACATGGGATGGAGGACATGAAACGGGGATGGAGGTGAGGGTGGAGGTTAAAATCCATCCTCGTGTGGGGGTGGAGGCAGGGATGAAGGTTCAGATTTAGAAATGGGGCGGGGGTGGAGACCTTGCCCCCCGCTCCCACCCCGGTCCACTGCCATCCCTATGCGTGAGTTTTATGTCTGTGTTTGGGAACCTCATAGTGTTGTTTTTTCTATCTTTACTCGGAGAAACTACCCCAAGATCATAGACCTATAGTCGTGCTGGGTCTGTCTACCATACTTATGACTTGTTTTTTTGAGAAAAAGGCAATTCATATATATATATATATATATATATATATATATATATATATATATATATATATATATATATATATATATATATATATATATATATATATATATATATATATATATATATATATATATATTTATTTATTTATTTATTTATTTATTTACAGACATAATCAATAACAGTGTTACAAATTTCTGGGCTAAATAGTACAAATTTAGGAAACCTAGGCCACCAGCGGGTGATGAGCAATCACCTGAAGAAGTCCTAAAGGGCAGCCAGCTGAATCCCGCTATAGCTGCATGGTCTGTGACATCGCGGTGCCCTGTTTGAGTTTCATCCACTCTCTGCACTCCCTGCTAATGCGAATCTGGACCAGCTTCCTATTAGTGGCCGCACTTTCGAATATAACCTTGTTACTGTGCGACCATACATGCTTCCACATGGTGACTACCCAACACCTCCATTCATGCTCCTTTTTTTCTCTAACCCCCTGTTGCCATCAGAAAAGAAACAAGTCGAGTGGGCTAAAAATTGTTATAGACAAATCTATATTCCAAAAAACCTTGTGCAGCACCTTGACCCATTCACATTTAACAAAGAGGTGAAATTGTCTCAATATCATGGTGCAAATCCGGCCAAGCGAATTTCTCGACTCTGGAGGTTGGATTCAGTTGTCACCCTTCCATGTAGCACCACCCAACCTAGTAGGGCGGATCTTGGGGGTAAATCACGTCCACAATACTTACGGCTTGTTGTAACACCTTTTGTATCTGGCTTTTCTTACCACTGAACCTGCCCGAAGAATTGTGAATTTTCACATCAAGCGTTCTTTTGGTGAGACTGTGTTCATTCATCCGTAGATTCTTTTCTCTCAAAAAAAAAATCCATAGATTCTACTAGATGTTCATGTACAACATGTTTCTGGACGTACCACATTGTTTCCAGTAGTAGTTCGCCTACGCAAGTTCATGAAGAAGTTTTTCTTTTAGCATTCGCATTGAAGTTCATGTAACACTCCAGTGACATAAGTAAAAGCATGGTAGATCAGGAGCTACCATGTTAAGGATATGGGCTCAGCTGGCATTGGATCCACCAATTCAGATCCAGGTCTGCCAGGTCAGCGTTGACTAAATGAAGGCAATCGTATCAAAAGCAGTAAGGTTCCAGAAGATAGAAATGAAGATTATCTCATATCAAGGAAAGATCTCACACTTAAGAAAGAATAAAATGGCAGACCCAAGGGGTTTGGCATAGTGGGATGGGGGCTTACACCGTTTGACGGGCAGTTTAGGTTCAAACCCCATGGGCATCACCCCCTGCTTAAGCCGAAACTTGGAGACTCCCTGGGGTCGAGGGGCAAGCCCTCCGAGTTTTACGCCGACATGGACAGAGACCATAAGTACAGCAGGCTGAGCCAGCGCGGTTAGGTCTCTGTGCCTGGGCAGTTTCTCTGAGTAAAAAAAAAAAGAAGAAACCCGTTACGTCAATATGAAGAACTCTTCCTTCTTTCCATCTCGGACGAATGGCAACCGATTATCAAGGAGAGGAGTTAGAGGAAACTTATCATCCAGCTCAAGCATTTGAGATTTATTTTCTGTATTTACGGGCTGTTATTATGGTAACATGATCTTGTACAGCATTGCTATATAGTGATGAATGGCATTTACCAAACTCAAGAGAGAGTGAGTTGTTTTCATTGTGGATGTAGGATCATCCTATCCAAACCACGTTAAGATTGTGTGGCTTGTGTTTGATCTTCTTCTTTCTCTTTTTCATTTGATACTAGAACATTGTGATGTTATTAACCTCCCATAAGTTTTTTTTTAATGACGAAGAACCGTCGCCCAGTACAGGGTCACTTAGTGTGCCCTACCTGCGAGGTAAACCTTGGGTGGGGTCACTGACACCCAATTCAAGCCCTTATGGAGCCCACCAGTTAAAGGCACCTGCACACCCGGTGAGAGTCGAACCTGAGACCAAGGGGTCAGCGCCTTCTCCTCACGCCCGCTGCCACTCGGCTGGCCTCCCTGAAGTTTTTCAAATTTTAACTGTATCCACATGCATGCATTTTGTATTGTTATTATGGCCTTAATATTTTGCCAAGTTGTTTCTATAATCCTATGTCCTTTGTTATATTGACAATGATTGATGACTAACAAGAAATTTAAGCTTTTTGAGTACAATCAGAACTTTATATCTAAATAAAAAAGGAAAACCAACTTGAAATGATTGAACGTTGAAGATCGAGATGGTTTACCTCGAGATTCCTTTTATTGCACTTGACTGCAAAATTCACAGACAGAAAACTGTGGGTGTCCAAATCTGTTGGCAGTTGGTAAGTCTGGAATAACTTTAGATGGCCACTATCTGAGATTGGCCAATCGTAATATGCTAGAATCTTGTACTGATCGGTACAGTCTGGACCACTTTTGTGAAACTTGAACCAAATCCATGTTTTGTTCCATTAAATCAGTCGAATTTTGTGGACAAGAAGCATCTCAATTCATTGTAAACTGGTCCCAGTGTCAAAATATGCCCTGGTTTATTGCAAGTGCATCAACCATTGGGGTGTACCTTTCATGGCTGAGCAGTGACACCTTTAATCTTCAACTAGTTATGTGCACCGCATTAAGCTGTATCAAGTAAATCAACTTTATAGTAAAAGATTTAGACAATACCTGTTTTGCTGGTTTACACTGTTGGGAAAGCGAGGCATAGCCACCTGCTCATTGAATCTGGGGGGTGTTTCCCCGTTCCTCAGAAAAAAAAGAGCTTTTTTTTTATGATAAAGATAGGGTTAGGCACCCACCTACTCATTGAATCTATAAATCTTTACAGTACAACCTATAGATTCAAATGTTGATCTTCACTAGATGGATGATGTAGATCACATCTATGGAGTTCTATTTGGTCTAAACAATTTGCATCAATATGAAATCCCAAGAAGGGGATAGGGATGAGTGGAACCAGACTCTTCATGTTTTGAGTTGAATGAGATAGATGGATGGTTAAGTGCACCATCATAACCGAGGGGCGAGGGGCCTGTTCGAAACTCACCGGATTATCCCCCACTTGCCCATCAAAAACATACACAAATAAATGGGGAATGAAAGAGAAGAAATTAAGAAGCCAGAGAACAGGGAGGTCTTCGTGTTTGAAGTATTCTCCTGGAAATTTATTTGGTATCACATCATTTGGCTGGCTCTGTCGCCCATAAATATGTAAAGAAAGAATATGCTGTGAACGGGTTTGTAGGTAGATTGGGTGCAATAATTGCATAGAAACTCCTTCCAGCCTTTCGTTTTCGTTTCAGGCCTACCCATACCAGGTACAAGACCTCAATTTCTCCTGAATAGATGTAATATCTCACTATTTTTATTATTTTTAAAATTAATAAATATAATTTTTATTTAAATAATGATATTTTCAATGTCTGAAATTAAAACAATATATATATATATATATATATATATATATATAATATATTAATAAATAGTGGCTGACGTTAAATGAACCTTAATATGGATCTTGGACACATTGCCAAAATCCATGATCCAGTTATGATATGGATCTTGGACCCATTGCCAAGATCCATAATTCATTTATGATAAGGTAAATTAATATTTGTTTAAACTAAATTATATTAATGATAAAATAATAACTAAATTATATATATATATATATATATATATATATATATATATATATATATATATATATATATATATATATAAGAGTCTTGCTTTAGAAAGGCTTATTTCCACAAGGAAATAGAAGGCTTTCTATTTCCAAAACAAAGGAACGTCCCCTCTAGTGGAGTCCTTATATTATAAGAAGGGTGGTTGTCTCTCTCTATATCGATTCTCATAGAGAGAGGGAGAGGGCTGGACAGAAAAAAAGAAAAGAAGGTGCAGAATCATGAGAGAGAGAAAGAGAACTTCTCCAACATCTCCTTCTTTCTTCGTGAATCTGCTGCAGGTACAAGATTCTCTATTAATCCGATAGATGAGAATGGTGCATGGGCCAAATCCAACGTGGGTTTCAAGAAATAAGGACTTAAAATCCAAATATGTATTTAAATGAATCGTTCTTGGGTAGCAGGCTATGCCATTTGAAATTTCTAAATTTTTGTTGTTGCATCAAGAGTAGATTCATGTATATTTTTTTCTTTAAATTTAATAACCTGTCCAGATTTATGTGACATAATATGTGCAACGCTTCAAATTTTTAACTTAAAAACAGAGAATTTTAACCATATTTTTTTTAAAATTAGCACAGCGAAAATAGTTTCAATTTTAAAAAGTCGGACAATTCTGACGGGTTAAAGAAATGAGAAATATATTTAAAATAGAGTTTCATTGCATAACCATAAGAAGTAAAGATCATTTCATGCAGTGTAAATAAATCAAAGTTTATACATCATTAAAGGCTTAATAAAATATCTCATTAAAATGAGACACTTGATAGCTGGTTCTAAGATTGGGAACGTAGTTAGGGAAGGTTGGGTTAGAGCCATGTTGTTCATCGAGCTTTCGCACTGTATCATTCTTTATTACCTGTGTCCCATAACAATGGGGTCAAACTTTTTCAAGCATGATCATAATAAGGAGATAACATAACTTCAATAATATCAATAGCAATAACATAAATCATAGCTAACTATGTTAGTTGAGTTAGCAGGGTTAGTATTAAGTTTCGATAGGCTTACTTCTATGGGTATGTAGAGAAAATTTGTCATCACGTTAGTTAGAGTATACTATGATGTTCATTATGCAATTGGTATATTTGTCGTAGTACCTACTGGTTGGATCCCAACCCAAGCCACGGCCTCCAAAGGACCAAGAGATGATCAATACATGGGTATATTCGGATTGTAATCCTTATCGCTACAGCAACTAAGGTCTACCATTTGTCTGGTGACCTGGACCTCCCTGACTCCGAGTGACGAAGATCTGAGAACGTCGAGCTCCTCATTTTTCAAATATGTATGACATGTAATTTAAATCTACATACCACAATTATCGCTCGAGGTTGTATCATCCACCCTCTCTTAAGTGAACCAATTTGTGAATGGGTGACATAGGTGTTTTCACCTTTATTATGGGTAATGTTAGTAGTCATGCCCTCATGTCAGATGAGGTGTTTAAGGCTTAATAGCCCCATACTCCCGCATGACAGTATATCATGACAAAGGTTTATACCCAACCCAAATCACGTGCTCCTTAAAAAAGCACCTTGACAATGATGACATGAATACAAGATTAAATGTGTGGGAGTTAGTACAAGTAGTGAGACTTATTCTCATGGTGTGGGGTCTTGGCCACCCCAGCTCTCAATAGAGCGCTCAAGCCTTTTTGTATATTAATTCATTTCACACACATAACAGATGCTCATCATGCCTAAATGCATCAATTTATAGCATAATAAGTTGGATGTAATAATATTGTTATTTTATGAAGGCATCATATATGAAAGCATACCTAAAGAAATTGCAGAGGCTTTGAAGAAAATGAAATAAAAAAGGGCAGTTGGCCCAGATGGTATACCTATCAAGGCTTGGAAATGCTTGGGAGAGAAAGGTTTAGAATGGTTGACAAATCTTTTAAACAAGATTTGGCGAACAAATAAGATTCCTAATTAGTGGAGGAAGAGTACTTTGGTGCCTCTATATAAAAATAAGGGTGATATACAAGATTGCACAAACTATCGTGGTATAAAACTCATGAGTCATACTATGAAACTTTGGGAGAGGGTGATTGAGTCTAGGTTGAGGAAGGTTGTCATGATATTGAAGAATCAATTTGGTTTTATGCCTGGAAGATCAACTATGGAAGCTATACATCTTCTTAGACAACTTATTGAGAGATATAGAGAAGAACAAAGATTTGCATATGGTTTTTATTGATTTGGAGAAGGCATACGATAGAGTACCTAGGGACGTTTTCTGGTGGACAATGATGAAGAAATGTATTTCTCTCAAGTACATTAGTATAATTAAAGATATGTATGAAGGAGTAGTAACCAATGTTCACACTTGTGGAGGGGTGACAACCAATTTTCCTATAACGGTTGGGTTACATCAAGGATCTGTTTTAAGCCCTTTCCTATTTGCTATAGTGATGGATGAGCTTACGAGATCAATTCAAGAAAATATGATGTGGTGTATGTTGTTTGTTGATGATATTGTTTTGATTGATGAATCTAGAGCTGGGATTAATGCTAAGTTAGAATTATGGAGACAGACATTGGAAGCAAGTGGTTTTAAGTTGAGTAAGAGTAAGACAAAATACATAGAATGTCGGTTTAGTAAGCAACGAAGTAGTGATGGGAGTGTAGTGAAGCTTGGGGAGCAAGAAATACCGGTGGATGATTGTTTCAAATATTTGGGATCTATCATTCAAAAGTATGGAGAAATTGATGGAGATGTAAATCATAGGATAAAGGTTGGGTGGATGAAATGGAAGAGTGCAACTGGAGTGTTGTGCGATCGTAGAATGCCATTGCGGTTGAAGGGAAAGTTTTATAGGATGACTATTAGGCCCGCTTTACTATATGGTACGGAATGTTGGGCTGCCAAGAGACATCATATTCAAAAAATGAGCGTAGCTGAGATGCGTATGCTGAGATGGATGTGTGGAAATACAATAAAAGATAAGATTCGGAACGAGGAGATACGTAAGAAGGTAGGCGTTGCACCCATTGAAAATAAGATGAGAGAGAATCATTTACGGTGGTTTGGACATATTTAGCGAAGGCCTAATGATGCTCCAGTTAGAAGGATGGAGAAATGGGAAAATATATTAGTTAAAAGAGGTCGGGGTAGGCCTAGGAAGACTTGGATGGAGATGATAGGAAAGGATATGAATGCTTTGAACCTCATCGAGGACATGGCATTGGATAGAAATGATTGGAGGAGAAGGATTCATATGGAAGACCCAGAATGATTTTCTTTTTTTGGTTCATATCACCGTAAATTTTGAACTCGTAATTGTGATCTGCTGATTTTTTTAAGCCTACAAAAGACCTCATTATGCATCATATGGAATAATCTAAAACTCATGTTCTACTAAAAAAAACCTTGTGAACCACATCTGGAGGATCCAAAACGGCTAAATAAAATGTGTAAAACAAGTATTTGATAATATTGTAGGACCTGTTTGGATTTAAATATACTTTGCATCTTGTTTTCAATTTTATTTGAATATTAGATCTATGTTTAAAATTAAAATCCAAATAGAGTTTCTTAATTAACAAAAAGAATAGGATGGAGATCGATGGGCCTTTTGTATTTTTTTATGTTTGGTTTATTGATTGACGGCTCTTTCAAATTTATAGGTGAAAAGTGAAATCAATGTCCACATCATAGCCGCCGAAAGTAGGGATGCCCAATGAGCCTCGGACCAGTTTAAGCTGGGCTCTAACTCCTTTAAAAAATAAATGAGCCTAGCTTGAACAAGGGTGTAGACTCAGCTGTTATAGTTATATAAATAAATTAGATTTTATATATTTATGCACTTTATTTATAATATGGTTAAAAAAAAGTTTTACCTTAATGCGGAAGTTATTGGTCATGGCATGAGTTTAAATCCCACCATTTTCCTCCCTTTAAAAAAGGCTTTTTACACAACTTTCAAAAACTTTGAAAACCTTACCAAGCTTTGCTCAACTCAAGTTGATCCAGTTCAATGGGAGCTAAGCTTGAACAACCATATTTTCTTTTCGAGACAAGCCAACCCAAGTTGGCTCAAACCTAGCTCGTGTACATGCTTTTCCAGGACTATACAATAAGCTAGGAATTTGTACATATCATTTGGACTAGTAAAAACACAAATTCTTAACTTGTCCCATGGTCTTGAAAACTGGGTGCATCTAAAGTCTAAGCAGCCCTAAAAGGAGAGGTTCCAGGCTGATAAAAGACTAGTAAACAACAACAGCAACCATAACAGTATCTGCCATAAAGTGTCTATGGATGATATACATACACATTATGAAAGAAAGGGGAATGCAAAGCGTAATTAAACGTACTTCTTCTTCTAGGAGTTTCCTTGGACCCTGTCTGTTTTTCATGGTTCTGGCCTTTCTGCAAGGGAGTTAGACAAGCCTCGGGATTCTCGTGGGTGAGCAATGCGGTGGATTAATTAGTTCTAAAACAATATGATGCTCCTTGTTTTAATTCACTCACAATAATGCGTAGCTAACTACTACTCATAAACAGTAAATTTTCCAAATTGTGTATCACTTTTAGTTTCAGAGACTAGTTTAGAGGTTTTAAACTATAACAATTAAATTCGAACGATACGATGACTCTTAAGTCGAGCGAGAGAGAGAGAGGGAATATACCCAGATGATGCTTGTCAAACGAAAGACTCAAAGTGAAAAATATAAAAAGCTAGCAAAAGAAAGAAAGAGAGAGAGAGCATATATATATATATATATATAGGGGTACCAAGTTGATGGGTTGTCCTCTCGAGGAGGGATTTCCTGTATGTGGCCAACACACCGGCCATGCACGCCTCCCCATCACCTGTCACTTCATCATCGGAGTCGGGCTCCTTCATCGCCAGGCTCCACAGCCACCTCCTCATCTCCTCTTCCTCCTTCAAACTATCCTTATTCCTGCTCCCATTCATTATGTAGCCACAAGGCATTTTCACACTCCCCACCATCTCTCTCTCAGAGGATAAGAAGAAGAAGAAGAATGTAGCAATGGCGAAAAATGTGAAGCAGGTTATATGTTTCCCTCTGAAACACGCAAGTGCGTGTTCTCGAGTCTGAATAAGCGCCACATATGTAAGCACGTGGGGCTCATTAATTTCTCCATGTGTGTCAGCATCACTTAGCATCAGAGTTTGGTGCGTTTGCAAAGACTTAAGTACCCTTTCCCGTCATTAGTGTCATAAAATGACATTTTGAGTAAAGGACAAAAATGTCCTCTCGCTAAAAAGGGTTAAAATCATCATCGTTTTTGCCCTAAGGAGTAAACTCTTCTGCTTTAACAGAAGCTCCTCGCAATATGTCACCCTAAACATTTTGAATCACCCTTTGGCGATGCACCATCTGCTGTAACAGGAACTTTGATTGAGCATGCACTATTTGTCGTTGATTGTTACCGTCGGAGCACCCTTTGTTGCCGTCTACTATCGCCGGAGCACCCTTTATCGTCGTTTGTTGCCACCAAAGCACCTTTTGTTGTCGTCGACATCTATTATCGCTGGAGCACCCTTTGTCGTCATCTGTTCATGAGAAATAATTGAACTACCAGAAAAATCAACATTCTGTCTATTGTTCATCATGATACGAGGGTGCAAACATCGAACCGAGTAGACAGAGAATAACAATTTGTAGCAGAGATAATGATGGCAACGTCAAACTGAGTAGAGTGACGATTTATAATAGAAATCAGATAAGAGAGTAGCGATTTATAGTATAAATCAAATAAGTGAGTAGCGATTTATAATAGAAATCAGATAAGAGAGTAGCGATTTATAGTAGAAATCAAATCAGAGAGTAGCGATTTATAGTATAAATCAAATCAAAGAGTAGCGATTTACAATAGAAATCAGATAAGAGAGTAGCGATTTACAGTAGAAATCAAATCAGAGAGTAGCGATTTATAGTAGAAATCAAATCAGAGAGTAGCGATTTACAATAAAAATCAGATCAAAGAGTAGCGATTTATAATGAAAATCAAATTAGAAAGTAGCGATTTATAATGAAAATCAAATCAAAGAGTAGCGATTTACAGTAGAAATCAGATAAGAGAGTAGTGATTTATAGTAAAAATCAAATCAAAGAGTAACAATTTTAGTAGAAATCAGATCATAGAGTAGTGATTTACAGTAGAAATCAAATCAGAGAATAGCGATTTATAGTACAAATCAGATAAGAAAATAGTGATTTACAATAGAAATCAAATCAGAGAGTAGCGATTTACAATAAAAATCAGTTAATCTAAGAAAAAAAATAATCCCCGACTGCACATTGACTGGCCTCCCTTTGGTACCACCAAGAATTTCACCTAACTTCTATCCTGTGACAAGGAACGTTGCCTACGGGTTTTGGACTTGTGACGTCGGGTAAACTTGATGACATTCACAAGTCGCCCCTACCAGATGGGCAAAGCCCTTGTGGGCTAGCAAACAAGTATCATAGAAAAACTAATTCTGGAAAATTTACGCTTAGACAATTCGGTCGACAAGAAGGCCACTGCTTGGTGCAATGCTGATTGATGTGCCATCGTCATGAAAACATGAACCTGATTCCTGACAATGGTTACTTCATTAAAAAAAATGAAAAACAAAAGGATATGGTTGAGTAGATGGCCACTGAGCCTAAGTTCATTGACAATTTAAGGGTATGTATCCTTGTAATGATGAAATATCCAAATGTCTTGATCTTATTTTAAATGCAAAATAGTATCTAGAGCCATTCATATTTAAAACATGCAACATGTTTGGGGCTCAACGCCAATCATGCAGGTGAACATAATCTTTAGATTATTTAATTACCTGAGTGGTACGATTGAATAATAATTAGTGGGATCTGTCTAACACTAACTTCCCTTTCAAAAAAAAAGATTATTTAATTACCGGTTCTATGTTCTATCACTAACAATGATAATATCTGAGCAATAAGGCGTAGTTGTTGTTGTTGTTGTTGTTGTTTGTATCATATATGAAAGCATGGACATCAATATCACTGGCCTATATGCAACATACACTACTTATGTATGTATTTGTCATATGCACTTTCTTTGCCTAACCTTTCATTTTGTAGGCAATATAACACACTATCATATGAGTGTTGTATGTATCTATATGGCATTCGGCCTATGCATAGACATGTATGTAACGAGATCAAACATAAGTTTGTTAGGCTAAGTCAATGCACATTTGTCGCATTCATAAGCACATGTATACGACTCTTGTGAGTGTTTAACGCATCTTATAGGTAATTTTGTTGCGTTGTCGTCTAGCTCTTGCCAAGAGCTTTGTAGAGTTTTGGTCATGCCTCTTGCACATGCATAGACTTGTAAAGTCTTTCGAGTTATGTTGGCTAGAGTCTAAGTATAGACGTACCTAGCCGCTCTTAAGGCAACAACATTGTGAATCGTATAAGGGTTTGATTTTTAAATCATGCTCTATTGATTTGCTTATGTCCAATCGAGTATTAGATATGAAGCTTTCTGTAATATCATACTTTGTTTCTAAAGTGTGTGGGTTTCATATAGATATCATTTCTAAAAATTGCATAAAACTCAAACTTTTGAAAAGAAGTCCCTTGGTAGACTATATTTGACATCTTCTCAAGGACCGATTCCTGGTTTCATTTTATCGAGGGAATTTGGAATTTGAGTAATTCATTTTCTAAGAAATCACTTCTCATTATGTGAACCTATATTCACCCAATTTTTAAAAAAATATTTTTCATTAAGAGAATCCCAATTCATCCAAATTTTTTCATGTTTATTGAATGAGTTATAATCATCTGAATTTTCAAATTCATTCCAATTGAGTGAATCCACATTTTTCAAAAAATCTATTCTTATTGCATGAATCATGATCATCTGAATTTTCTTAAATCCATTTGTATTGAGTGAAAACTGAATTTTCCAAAAAATCTATTTTTATTGCATGAATCATAATCATCTGAATCTCCTTAAACCCAATTGTATTGAGTGAATCTGAATTTTTCAAAAAATCCATTTTTATTGCATGAATCATAATCATCTAAATTTCTTTAAATCCATTTGTATTAAGTGAATCCAATTTTTTCAAAAAATCTATTTTTATTGTATGAATCATAATCATCCAAATTTCTTTAAATCCATTAGTATTGAGTAAAACTGAATTTTCTAAAAAATCTATTTGTATTGCAGCAATCATAATTATCCGAATTTCCTTAAATCCATTTGTATTGAGTGAATCCAAATTTTCCAAAAAATCTACTTTTATTGCATGAATCATAATCATCCAATTTTTTTTTCAAATTTATTTCCATTGATTAAAACATATTCTACGCATATGACAATTTCAAGAGATCCTTAAAAATACTACTACTTTTTTTTTTATAAATTCTTCTAAATTATAAATTGATCTAAGGATTTGGATAAACTAAATGTGAATCTAATCATTAACACAAATTAGTCAAAATATTGACCTCGATTCTATAAATTTTCTCATGTTGGTACGGATTTTTCCTAATTAATTTTTCTCAATTGCATCTATACATATTTTGAGAATTTCAAAAGTCCAATTTTCCACATTCACATTAACTAATCTCAAGAATGCAGTTCTTATAAACAAACCTCATCATCTTCACATGATTTTCCATGAAATCAAGATTCTTAAATTCCCATATTCACATAAATTTCCCAAAAAAAATTGCTTAAATTGGAAAGTTGCATGATCTTCTTAAGTAGGTTTGAATGGATTTTAAAAATTCGTGGAATGCCTAAATCCTTAAAAAAAACTTCATGAAAACAGACTAATCTTCCATGGTTTGATCATGATTTTTGGAATAAGAAACTATCATTGAAATTAGCATCTCTCTTTTTCCAAATATGAATATGGCAAAAATCGTGTACATCAAGAAAGAAATATAAGAGGGAGAAAGAATAGCTATGTGCATATTCCTTTGCCATATCTACATGTGTTATGGAACACATGTTTATATAGTTGAGGATAGAGTGAGAGATTAGGAGAGAGAAGAAGTTTGAATAAATATCAAGATGCATAAATAATAAATTTACTTACCTTGACTTGTGGATTTAGGCTTGAGCTTCTCCTTCTTTTGGATCTTTCAAAGCACTAAGAAGGTAGAGAAGAGTTCCTATTAGGCACCATTCACTACTCTTAAGTAAAGAAAGAGGAAAACTCTAAAAAAAATATGAATAAGGATAAGAACGAGTCCTTCTTTTAGGTCTTTCAAAGCACTAAGAGGGTAGAGAAGAGTTTCTATTAGGCACCCTTCACTACTCTTAAGTAAAGAAAGAGGAAAACTCTAAAAAAAAAATATGAATAAGGAGGAGAACAAGAAAGAGAAGGAAGAGATGAACTCTTAGATGCCTCTCTATTGCCAATTGATGGGGTATTTATAGGGAGAAGGTAATGATTACTTTCAAAATGGATGGCTTGGATCAATTACAAGGAATAAAGGGTTGAGATTAAATCATCTCAATTCTCAAAAAATTTCTTCCAAGCATAATCCTTGACCCTCATATCACATGTAAAATGTTTCTAATATGAAAACCTATTTAAGCTAGATATTCTAGCTTTTATACTTTATTTGTTTCACCTATGAAATATTTGGAGATTTTCATTGGATTTAGTGCATCTTACTTGGATTCAAGAAATACAATATCTAATCATTATAAAAAATCCCCCCCCCCCTCTAGTGTACTTTCACTTAGTTAGATTCAAATTTGTCATTACTACTTAGTTGTCCTTTCTAGTTATTTTAACTAAATATTATTTTATTCTTCCCTAAATATTCTCTTTAACAACCTCATTTTATGATAATTCTATATTGAGTCTTTTATTTTTCAAAATTCAATTTCAAGGTTATATTTTCTAAAATTCAATTTCAAGGCTATATTTTTCAAAAATTTAATTTCAAAGCTATATTTTCCAAAATTTAATTTAATTTCAAGGCTATATTTTTCTAAAATTCAATTTCAAGGCTATATTTTCCAAAATTTAATTTAATTTCAAGGCTATATTTTTTAAAAATTCAATTTCAAGGCTGTATTTTCCAAAAATGCAATTTCAAGGTTATATTTTCCAAAAATTCAATTTCAAGACAATATTTTTCAAAATTCAAAAATGACTAATCAAATTTAATCAATCCTACCAACTTAGTATTCTATACTCTAGAGATACAAGCAATAGGTAAAATCAAGATTTTTCATATTAAGAAGTGTATTAAAATACTTGAAATTTTGTGAGTCTTACATCCTACCCCTCTTAAAAAGGATTTCGTCCATGAAATCTGATCACGAACTATGCAAATAGGTCAGGATATTTTTCTCTCATATTGGTCTCAGGTTCCCATGTGCATTCCTCGATGCCATGGTGTCGCCATCGTACCTTAACCAATATAATAGTCTTTGATCGCAAAACTTGGTCTTGACAGTCAATGATCTCTATTGGTTGCTCTGACATAGTTAGATCCTCATGTACCTCCACGTCCTTGTACTTAATGATGTAAGATGGGTCATGATTGTATTTTCATAACATTGATATGTGGAAAACATTGTGATTATGAGCATACTGTAGCGGTAATTCCACACGGTATGCTGCTTCGCCAATCCGTTGTAGGATTTTGAACGGTCCAATGAATCTCAGGCTTAATTTTCCTTTCTTCTCAAATCAAAATACACTTCTGGTAGGAGATACTTTCATTAATACCATGTCTCCATCCTCGAAAGTGAGCTCTCGATGATGCTGGTTGGTGTAACTCTTCTGCTTGTCTTGGGCAGCTTTCAACCTGTCTCAAATCTTCTAGACTTGTTGAGTGCAGTGATCCAAAATCACTGATGATTCGATTATTCGTTCACCGATGTCATCACAGTAAGTTGGTGATCTACATAGTTTTCCATACAAAACCTCGTATAGAGTCATTCCAATACTTGTGTGATAATTGTTGTTGTATGCAAACTCAACCAAACTTAGGTGTTCATCCCAGATATTCTTTCAATCAAGCATACAAGCTCGTAGCATGTCCTCTAAGGTTTGAATTGTCCTTTCTGATTGACCATCAATTTGTTGATGAAATGTGGTACTGAACTTGAGTTTCATACCCAATTCTTGTTGGAGTTGTCCCTAAAATCGCAATGTGAATCATGGATCACGGTCTGAGATGATAAAAAATGGTACTTCATGTAATCTCATGATTTTCTTGATATACAGATCAGCCAGGCTTTCCAAAGGTTGATTGATTCTAATAGGTAAGAAGTGAGCAGACTTGGTGAGTATGTCAACTATAACCCAAATTGCATCATGTTTTATGTGGGTCCTAGGTAAACTTACCATGAAGTCCATGGTAATGTCTTTCCATTTTTATTGGAGAATCTTTATTCTCTGCATTGTTCCTCAAGGCCTTTGGTGCTTGATCTTAATTTGTTGACAAGTCAAACATCTAGAGACATAATTCACAATTTCTTGCTTCATGTTTTTCTACCAATATCTTCGTTGTAAATCCTTGAACATCTTGGTCCCTCCTAGATTGATGGTGTATTTGGTCTTATGGGATTCATCGAGTATTTTTTACCTCAAATCTGGGTTAGCTGGTACCCAGAGTCATCCTCTCATCCAGATACTTCTATTATTTTCAATATGGAAAGATGTACCTTCTTGTTGCGCTTGTGCTTTCAACTTTTCTTATTGCATGTCCTGCTTCTGTTCTGCTATGATTTGGGAGATGATCTTCGATTGTATGGTTAGACCTGATAATTAAATAACTTCATGATCATTTAAAAATGGTTTTTAAGCGTTGAAATCTTCTACTAGCCTCCAGCTTCTAACAAGACTGCCAGGATGCTACTAGACTTGTGACTAAGCACATTTGCTATGACATTTATCTTTCTTGGGTGATATGATAAGGTAAATTTATAATCCTTGATGAACTCTAACCATCGTTGTTGTCTCATGTTCAACTCTTTCTGAGAGAAGAGATATTTGAGACTTTTATAATTCGAGAAGATTTCAAACTTGTCTCCATATAAGTAGTGTCGCCAAAGCTTCAATAATAACACCACTGCTGCTAGTTTCAAATCATGGGTTGGACAATTTCATTCGTGAATCTTTAATTGGCGTGATGCATAAGTTATGACCTTATCATGTTGTATTAGCACACAACCCAAGTTGTTTCCTAAGACATTTATGTGTACCATAAATCCTCTTCGACCAGAAGGCAAAGCTAAGACAGGAGCCGAACGTGTGTCCATGTGTTTTTTGTCTCTTCGGTGTGCTCTAAACTTATATCTTATGCATGCTCTTGAGTGAATTGATTAGTCTATGGAATCATTGGTGTTTTCCTCTAATAAGAACTAATTTTCAATTTTTATGAACCTTAGTAAATTTTTTTGTTTTAAAATTTTATTTTATTGAGGATTTCTTGAAGTTGTCTCATTTTATCTCGATATTTTCTTGTGATATTTTGTTATTGCATGTTTAGTTAGAATTTGATCTAACCGAAGTTGGGTTTAAGAAGGAAAGAATTAGTTTTATTGGAGAACTGGATTAGAAGTGTGCTCTCTGCAGGTTGAACTTTAAACATTGAACTAAAACCGGATAAACTAAGTTTTGGTTTGTTTGTTCTTGATTTGGATTTTCCCTTCTGTCCCAATTTTAGTAAACAGATCATATCTCCCGTGATATTAGTCAGTTTATAGAATTCTTGGATTCGTTGAAAATTTGTTGAATAGTTCGACAACTTTTATGTTTTGACCATCATGTGATTTGATCGTCTCTATTTCCAAAAACAAACTTGAACGTATGCTTTTGTTTTATGTGTGCTTGCTTTTTAAAGTTCTTGCCTAATCTGATCCGCCTGTGGTATGTTAGGCATAACTCTCTTATTTGTAATCCAAAAATTATATAGTTTATTTTGTCGAAAAGTTGTCAACTTTCCCGACAACCTTTGTGTTAATTGTTCCCTATTTTTGGCGTTATCGTTGTTGAAAATGGCCCAAAACAAGGACAGCCACTCGGATGACTTGTGTCTTTGTCAGTTTGCCTCATTGATTAGATCATATCTAGACCATCCAAAATCAAAAAATTATGATTCTTATTTCATTAGAAAGATAACTAATTTGTCTCAAACTTTTGTGTTTAGACCAGTTGTAGATTCAGTCCATACTATTTGTGAAACTAGTCGTGAAAAGTTTATTGCTTGTTTGCCCCAGAACCATTTCCTCATAGAATTTTTTGTCCCAGTGTTTTATTGATATCTTTGCAACCAGAGATTTATTTTTGGCAATTTAGGATCTATTGAAAACATCGTTCTATCACGCATCTTTACTATGTTGGGAATTTTCCCTAATTTTTAGCTCTTCTAAGCCAAAATTTAGCAGAAACTAAATATATCTGTGAGCAATGCTAGTTTTCAAAAGAAGCTTCTGCATTTTAGTAGATTTAGGTTATCCGCTATGGACCGACCCACTGTCGGTCTGCACCATTGTTGGTATCAAAGCTCAGTAGGATATTTTTTTTATCCTAGTGTGTCTCTTGGTTGCTTTCACCATGTCAGAGCAAATGGGTGGTTATAGAGCGTGTGATCCGAGGTCTAAAAATTATGTCCTTCGGTACGAGAATCGAGACTTACAGAACCAAGTCATTGAGCTAACTCTAAAAAAATTTGATGTCATTCTAGAGAGAGCATCAATTCGATCATGGTGTGCATGGATCTCAAGGATTTTATAGCCGGTATGACTTCGATTATGAGTCTGATCCACACTGGCGTTCATATTCAGGTAGGATTTTGGATCTCCCTAAGAGATCCAAATGGGAGTCCAGTATTCAATATCCAATCTCGAGTTATGTGAATCCTTCACATAAGAGATTGAGAAAGAATACTTGTGTGCCCCTTTCATCGTCCAGTCCCCAACCCAACCCAACCCAACCCTACTTCATTTAGGCCTGCAAATTCTAGGGTTAGGTTTGAAGTTGCCTCGTATGCAAGTTGGGAGGTTGAAGAAAGCCTAATTTTTTATTATGATTTAGAACCTCAGTTCATTAAGAAAATCGAGGAAGTCATAGGGGAGAGAAAGGATATATAACTTGGTTTGGATCTGGAGGAGGCACCCCAATGCGAAGAGGTTAATCTTATATTTGATATTTTCATGAAGGAACCCTTAGAGAAACCTTCTCATGAATTCTTTGGTGATCCAATATTCGACGAGGTTGATGAGGAAGATGAAGATAGACCCTCACCTAAATTTGATGATATTTCTATGTGTGAGATCATTGGCAAACCTATCTTCAATGAAGATGAGGTGTTCGAAGAGTTGTCCCAAATTTCTTCGCTTTTTGAAATAGAATATCGTGAAGAACCTTCTCATGTTATTTTTGACAACCTTATGTTCGTTGAGGATCACGAAGTTTGTCTATCCTTATGCGAGGACAAACTCATATGTGACAATTTGATGTTCGAAGAATTTTATGAGGACATCAAAAAATAAGTCTCATCTCAATGTGGGGATTTCATAGTTGTCAACAATGATGTCACACATGTCATTATTGAACTCATCTTCGAGAAAGATGTGGAAATTGAAAAGTCCAATCTTAATATTGAAAATTCGATTGAGATATGTGTCATTGAGCATTTAAGAAGTGAAAATTCTCATGTTGAGTCATTAGAGATTCATCATAGTCCTAAATGTGAGTTGAACACATTAGATATTGTGAGCATAAAGCTCCAATTTTTTTTTATGATAACCAGAATTTGGTTAGAATAGAAAATAAGGTGCACATGCAATATGGGTAGCATCCGAACTTAGATGATTTAAGACATACATCAAGCATTGCAATCGAATCTAGGAAAAATACATGTAGTTTGCTTGAACTATTGATTTCTAGAATGTATTTCCTTGCTAGTTCTGAAAAAAAAACTGCATCATTTTTGGTATCTTATAGTGAATTGAGCAAGAAATTTTATCTTTTAAGTAAGATGCTGAATAGAAATTTTTTATGTGTTGATGATCAAATATTTTTTAAAACTATTTATGCATTTTTTCAAGGAAAATTTGTTAAATATTGTATGATAGATGACTTATTGCATCAAGACATTTTTTTGCAAATTCCATCTTTTGTTGAGCTTTAAGCACAGGTTAAATATGTTTTTTATGAAAATTCAAATTGGGAAAATCGAGTAATTTCTCAACTTAACAACCTTATTTTTCTAAACATGCATGAGCATTATTGTTATATATCTCTTGGCATTATAAGTTGCAAATGTGCTTATTCTCACAAATATTCAATTTTGCTTGTATTGTGTAGTTCATCTCTTTATCTTGAAGACAAATTCTGCATTGATTTTATTTTAATTTTTTCTAGAGATTATGGAGCTTCGCATGAGAAGAGCAAGGCTTCGATGACGAAGCCTTTTGACCTAGGAGAAGATGATGCAGAGCATCTGAATATTAGCGAGGAGCAGAAGACTCGATCTAGATTGCAAGACCCGTGACCCCATGTCAAAATCGCTCATTTTGGATCCATTTACGGTCGAGGGATATTTTGGTTATTTCATGTCATTTAATTTTCTGAGATTTTTGCTTCATCTATCTAAAAAATTTCATTTTGTAATATTGATTTCATTCCTATGATTTTTGAAACCATGTTAAAAATATTTGTATTTTTTTGTTTCATTTTTTTAGATGTTAGATTCTACGAATTCAGATAGGTCTAGTGTTTGTTAGAGTCTATTTGTGGCACTAGAGGGTGTAAGGGGTAAAAGGGTAGTTTTTTATTTTGTTTCAGTCTATTTGTGGCCAAAGTGTGAGGTGGCCACTTAAGGGGTCATTCAAAATTCAGTCATCTCACTACCCTCCCATTGGTGGCCTCTTGAGGTGCCACACACTTTAAGCCTCTTAACAGATGGGGCAGATCACTTCGTTGATGACAACAGTGGCTAACTTGCAAACTAAAGTAGGGGAGCTTCAGTTGAAAAACCGCACATTACAGCAGTCAGTGACCCTAAATGGGGGAAATGGTGAGAGGCCATCAAGGATTGATGTGCCAAGACCAGCAAAGTTCAATAGTTCTCGAGACAACAACGCCATTAAGAACTTTTTGTTTCAAGTAGAGGACTACTTGGATATTCAAAATGTGACACTTGAAGATCTTAGGATAAAGGTTGCAGCAACGTTACTGGATGTTGATGTTATTGCTTGGTGGAGGCGAAAGCGCAGTGACATGAAGAGGGGTCAATGTGTGATAGAAACCTTTGAGGACTTCAAAATGAAGTTGCACAACTACTTCATGCCAAAGAATGCGCAGAGGTAGGCGTAATGGATGGTTCGTGAGCTTAAACATACTGGTTCGTTGCAAGACTAAGTCAAAACATTTCAGATGCTCATGTTGGAGGTGCCTAACATGCTAGAAGACGACAAGCTCAACTGGTTCATTGTGGGACTTCAGCCATGGGCATAGTTTGAAGTGGAAAGAAGCAACCCCCGTATTCTGGAAGATGCATATGTGGCGGTCGAGCGCTTAGTTGACACTCAGTGTAAGCCTTTCACCCCATCAACCAAAGTCGGGAAGAAGCCTGACCACAGAGGCAAGAAATATGAGCGACACGACGACAAAGGTGAGGCGTCGATACGCCATCAATTCGACAAGAAACAGAACTACCCAAAGTATAACAACAGAAATAAGGGTGCGGTTGTGACATGTTGGTTCTGTGGCAATAGGCATATCGTCAGGCAGTGCCCCAAGCGCCTCGTGAAGGACGACGAGCAAGCCAACACAACACAAGAGGAATACAGTGATATTGAATGCAGTGACACTGAGACTATGCAACTATGGATGGGAGCCATGCGGTCGATCAACGCAGCTAGAAGTTACGCAATTAAGAACAGACAGGTTAGCAAAGAACTGATGTATCTCGAAGTCATTATGAATGGAAAGTCTACTTCAACTATGGTAGACTCTGGGGCCACATACAACTTTGTCTCGTGGAAAGAGGCAGAGCGGTTGGGCTTGAAGCTCGGGCCAAAGCAGAGGACCATCAAAACGGTAAACTCTGAGGCCAAGCTCATCCTTAGTAAAGCAAGAGATGTGGTTATCCAAGTGGGGAGTTGGGCCGGCAAAGCCAACTTCTCTTTGGTGCCCCTGGACGATTTTAAGATGATTCTGGGTATGGAGTTTCTGCAGAGCCAAAATGCTATGATGTTGTCAAAGTTTAACACGTTGATGATTATGGGGCCAAATCTGTCCCACACAGTGCAGTGCCTCACACAGAAATGCAAGTCTTTAGTGTTATCGACGATGCAGCTGAAAAGGAGTGTCAAGCATGGAGAGCAGACATTTTTAGTTGTTGTGTGTGTAGAAGAAGAGAAGGTATAAGCAGCAGTGCCGCCGACCCTAGCCTCACTGTTGGAGGAGTTTCGGGGGGTGATGCCTCTGGAATTGTCAAAGCGTCTTCCACTAAGACGTGAGGTCGACCATAAGATTGAGTTGACCCCGGGAGCAAAGCCTCCCGTAATGGTTCCATACTGTATGGGGCCAGCTGAGTTGAAATTGTTGCATAGGCAGTTAGATGAGATGTTGGATGCAGGCATCGTTCATCCATCAAAAGCCCCATTTGGCACCCTGATTCTTTTTCAAATGAAACATGACGGCTCCAAACGGTTATGTGTGGATTATTGTGCTTTGAACAAGGTCACGGTAAAGAATAAGTATCCATTGTCACTAATAGCGGACTTGTTCGATCAGCTAGGCAGTGTCTGTATCTTTTTCAAGTTAGATCTACGATCGGGTTATTGGCAGATGAGGATTGTTGAAGGTGATGAGCCGAAGACAACTTGTGTCACTCGCTATGGTGCTTATGAATTCTTAGTAATGCCATTCGGGTTGACAAATGCTCTAGCTACGTTCATGACTTTAATGAACCAGATCTTCTACCCTTACTTAGACAAGTTCGTGGTAGTTTATCTGGATGATATCGTGATCTACAACAGCAACATGGAGGAACATGTCGAGTACTTGCGAACAATGTTTCAGGTGCTGAAGAAGAATGACCTCTATGTCAAACGAGAGAAGTGTCTCTTCGAGCAGGAGGAGATTAGCTTCCTTGACAACGTTGTGGGGCGTGGTGTGCTGCATATAGATGGGCAGAAGATAAGAGTCATCCAGAAATGGGTTCGACCAAGAAAAGTGATAGAATTGTGGTCATTCCTTGGTTTGGCAAACTATTATTGGCATTTCATTGAAGGTTATTCTTTCATTGTTGCACCCCTCACAGATTTGTTAAAGAAGAATCAGATATGACTCTGGACAAGAGCGTGCCAAGATGCCTTTGATGGCTTGAAGAAAGTCTTAGTGAGGGAGTCAGTGTTATGACTGTTTGATCACTCAAAACCCTTTGAGGTTCACATAGACGCCTCAGACTTTGCCATTGGCGGAGTTATTATGCAGGAGGGTCATCCGACTGCATATGAGAGTCAGAAGCTAAATGATGCAGAGAGGCATTACATAGTGCATGAACGTGAGATGACCTCCATTGTGTATTGCCTCAGAACATGGCAGTACTACTATCTGGGTGCCAAGTTCGTCGTCAAGACGAACAATGTGGCCATGAGCTATTTTCAGACACAGAAGAAGTTGACGCCTAAACAAGCTTGGTGGAAGATGTTTTTGGCTGAGTTTGACTTTGCCTTGGAGTATAAGGTTGGAAAGACCAATGTCATTATGGATGCTCTGAGCCGCAGGGCTGAACTGACAGTTGCACGGGTGGAGCCTTCTGAAGTGCATTTGGAGGGCACATTGTTGAGCCGCATACGTGAAGGGATGCAGCAGGATCCGACAACATAATACCTTGTTTCTCTGGCGTAGGCAGGGAAGACTCAACGATTTTGGCTACAAGATGGCCTTCTCATGATAAAAGGGGGATGTATCTTCATGCCGCGGTGGGAAAGCCTCCGTCGAGAACTTCTTAAGGAGTGAAATGATACACTATGGGCTGGTCATCCTGTTCAGGAGCGGACCTTAGCACTCCTTGAGTGCGACTACTATTGGCCGCAGATGAGGAACGATGTTGAGGGGTATGTACAGACATGCCTCATCTGCCAGCAAGATAAGGGGACAAACCAGAAGGTTGTTGATCTCCTTGAGCCTCTGCCAATTCCTAAACGTCCTTGGGATAGCATCTCCATAGACTTCATTGTTAGTCTGCCAAAGGTAGAAGGCATCAGTTCTATTTTGGTTGTGGTGGATCGTTTCTCAAAGTATGCCACATTCATCCCAGCTTCTAAGGAGTGCCCTGTAGAGAAGACTGCAGAGTTGTTCATAAAGCATATGGTGAAGCACTGGGGCACACCAAAGAGCATTGTGAGTGATTGTGATGCTCGCTTCAAGAGCAAGTTTTGGCATGAAGTATTTTGGCTACTTGGCTCTGATTTGCTGTTTTCAATAAGCTTTCATCCACAGACAGATGGACAAACAGAGCGTATCAACGGGATACTTAAGCAGTACCTTAGGTGCTTTGTTAGTGCCAATCAGAAAAATTAGGTGAAACTTCTTGATGTGGCACAGTTTTGTTACAATCTGCATAAGAGCGAGTCTTCAGGCCACAACCCGTTTGAGATAGCCACGGGGCAACAACCACTGACCCCGCATACTCTTGCCGCACAAGAAAAGGGAAGGTCATCCTTTGCCTATTAGTTTGTTCATGATTGGCATGAGCAGAATGAGTTGGCAAATGTATTCTTACACAAGGCGACAAAGAGAATGAAGAAGTGGGCGGACAAGCATTGTCGGCCCGCTGGGTTCCAAGTTGGAGACCAAGTGTTGGTAAAGTTATATACAGGGCGCACATGCATCTTCCGCGGATGGCACCGCGGACTACTCAGAAAGTATGAAGGACCTTTCACCATCACAAAGAAGGTGGGAAAGTTGGCGTATAAGCTGGAGTTGCCCCTAGACTTCAAGGTGCACCCGGTGTTCCACGTGTACAACCTCAAGCAGTTTCATCCAGACGATTGAGATCCAAAACGCGGTATGCCACAATGTGCTCCCATCATGTAGAGGACCCCGACAGCACAACGGGTCGACACTATAAGAAAATTGTTAATTAGCGACAAAAATTTGCGACGGATTTTTTCCGTCGCAAATTTGCGACAGATTAGCTAGAGAAAACTTTCTTCATGAATCCATTGCTAAGTAGCGACGGATTAGCGATGAAAAACTTTCATCGCTAAAACGTCGCTACTTAGCGATGGATTAGCGACACCAATTTTTTTGTCGCTAATTATCAATATAAGAAAACATTTTAGGGACGGATTTAGTGAGGGAATTTTTCCGTCGCTAATTAGTGATGAAAAAATTCTCTCGCTAAATCTGTCGCTAATTTTTTATTTAAACCGAGCACGAAATTTTCCCTCTCCACATTCGAAATTTAAACTGACCTCGCTCGATTTAAACCGACTTCGGATACTGAAGCAAGGAAACGAGAGAGAGAGAGAGAGAGAGAGAGAGAGATAGAGAGAGAGAAAAACTAACCCGGCTTCAGACTCATCGGTCTCGTCGACGACAAGGAACTCCACGACGCCGAGTCGGAGGCGAGAGAAGAGGATGAGAGGGAGCTCGTGATCGGCCTTCCTCTTGGGGTGGTTGGAGCGCTCGACCTCCTCGGCACCGAAAGGCGCATTGTAGAAGGTGACGGCATCGGCCACCCTCGGCGCCTGAACCACGAGCTTCGACCTGAGCGTCGAGAACTTCGCAGCGGATTCACCATCGTTCTCTGCTCCGCTCCCGTTCTGGTGCTCCCCTCCTTCCTGTGCCAACTTTCACTTTCCCCTTCCCCCAAATGCACGAAATGAAACCCTAGAAATGGAACCACAACGAAGAAGAGGTAAAGCGAATGCACGAAAATGAAGAAGAAGAAACATACGAACTAAACAAATGCCGGTTTATAGAGGATGGCGACGCCAGAGAGCACGCTACTTAGCGACAATTTTTTTTTATTTTGTTTTTAAAATGTAGCGACGGATAATGTCTGTCGTTAATCTATCGCAAATTAGCGACGAAAGTAACGACAGATAAGGTTTTTCGCTAATTAGCGAGCAAAAATTCGTGATGGACGCTATCCATCGCTAATCCGTCGCTAATCCGTCGCTAAACTGTTTAGCGATGGATAGCGTCAGTCGCTAATCCACGATTTTCTTGTGGTGCGAG
Organism: Nuphar pumila; assembly: GCF_984573655.1. NCBI lineage: Eukaryota > Viridiplantae > Streptophyta > Magnoliopsida > Nymphaeales > Nymphaeaceae > Nuphar > Nuphar pumila. The sequence goes on from NC_143255.1 coordinate 33,524,866, forward strand.
AAGCGCGTCAGTAAGATCCTTCGTCACAAGGTCAACTACTTGGGCGAAGCGAAAAAATATCTAGTGCAGTGGGAGGAAACAACGGAACCAACATGGGAGCCTGCATTCCGAATAAACAACCACTACCCGACTGAAGTCAGGGCTTACCATGAAACAGATGGCGCCGAGGACGACGCATGATTTGAAGGGGGGAACATGTTCCCTTGCAACTTACATTGTAAAGTTTTGCTTAGAGTCTGTTTTGCTTTTGTTGAGTTTGATGTAAGTTGTCCGGTTCAAGTGAATCAATACCTTGAAGGGGCAGTTCGTATGCTTGAACTGTAATAGTCCTCGGGCAAAATTGTGAATAAATTAAATGCATTGAGCTTTCTTTTGTTCACCCTCGTTGTGATTACTTTTTGTGATTGTAATTTTTCTTCCTCTATTCTCTATTGCTCTCTTGCACTCTGATTATAAGCTTTCGTGATTGGCAAGCGAGCTGACAAGTAGGCTTGTGGCGGTAAGGAAGGATCGTCGCACCGCACTGACCCATTGAAGGAAATAGGCCCGTGACAATAGGCTTATCAATTAAATAGCATGTTTTAGTAAAATATTTCGAATAAAGAAAAACAGGTTTTAGTGAAATGACAAAAAATCCAATGCCAAAACTTCAGGTCACTTTTAGGTGCATATTATACCTTAAAACCATTTGTGCATGATATTAGAATGCACAAATATGGCTATATAAGGGTAGGTCTTTGATGCCGTATCCATGAGTTGAAACTCATAGGCGCAAGTTGTTTTGACTCAATCAGACTCTGCACGTGTTCAGCGAAGTCAATTTGTTAGATATCAACCCTTGGATTGTCTTTTTCAGTCCAAAATATACCTTTTTAACTCATAAAAATTGGTGCATTTGTGCTGTTGATTTTTGAATCATAAAAAAAATATGCGCACTCACAATCACACACAACATAAAATGTGGTTACAAGAAAGTTTATCCCCATCAAGCATACCACGTAGATCATAGTTATAAGGTTAGTGTCCTTTGAAAAAAATGAGCAATAACATATTGCTTGTTTCAATTCATTGACACCCGGTGCACATCAACACCAAAGCTTAATTCTATATGTAAACAACCAAGGCCTAAAGGATTGAACCACGGCAGGGAGGATCAGGTGCAGTGTAATTGTACACTTTTAGCATGTTACTACACTTGATATCCCTCCATCATTGCTTGCGCCCCACAGGTGACAGAAATGGAAGGTGATCAGCAGGTGCAACGGCATACTAAAAGTGTGCAATCACATTGGACCTGATTCTCTCTCTCTCTTAAAGTGTCTGGCGTGCTAAATTATGTATATCAATCAAAGTGGGAAACGGATCCCATCATTTGAAATAGGATGGGTTCCATCATACATTCAATCCTAGCCATCTGGTTCAAATGATGGGATCCGTGTTCATCAAAGTGCACTAGGGCACCAATCACTACCCGTAAACGAACCCTTTTCTGCTTGATCTTCTAAGCTTATAGTGTTCACACAGTTATGAAAATGTTTATTCATAAGAAAGAACACGTATAACAAAATCACTTTAATACATTGACTGAGGTAATGAAAGCAACACGATCACATACAACACAAACAAGTCAAATTGAAACTAGAGATTAACCAATTGCTCGCTGCAAAGTAGTGAAGGAGATCTCACAGGCCAGGTATGAACGAAACTCTGGTGGCAGGCAGGCAGCTACTCCCTGGATGAAGCTGCCAACTGTGCATGTTGAAGCCTGGGCAATAGTGATAGTCGGGTGTACCCCCTTCGACGTCACTCTTCCTGTGGTTTCAGATCCGGGTCCGGTGTTCATTTACTCGGCGTAATAGACGGTGTCCGGGATTGATGGTTCCCCGGTCCATGGCAGCCAACCGGCCGTGTTTTTTAACCCAATGTCTCTGGCTATGAATTTTTCCCTACAGTGGCGGCATGAAAATATATGTCAAAATGACATAAGTATGAATTTTTGTGTACAATCAGAATAGGTATTAGATCGATCAACAGGTAGGGGTCTGCCTAACCCCAGTTTATATATGTATACATATATATCAGAAAAAATGAGTACTATTGTAACTACAATGAATGTGTTAAATCTTTCTGCTCAAGCCCCTTCAGTAGGGATGGCAGTGGACTAGAGGGAACCCTGCCTCGTCCTGTTTGGATCAGGGATGGAGGACATGAAACGGGGATGGAGGTTAAAATCAAAACCTGTGCGGGAATGAAGGCGGAAATGGACTTACACTTTCCCCCGCCCCACCCAGCCCTGCCTTCATAGAGAATTGTTGTCTGCGATATTTATTTTGGCTTGAACTGTGCAATCTGATGGCATTTGAGGTTCATTTTCTCATATTTATATTATTGATTTGGAGTTTATTTTCTCATATTCATAATTTTTTACTCTTTTGTGCCAATTGAGAGCATTGTAGCTGTAGCAGCTGAACCTCTACAACAGACGGGGACGGAAACATGGACAGGAATGGGGCAGGGGCAGAGATTATAATTATTTTGAAAAGGGGCTTGGGTGGAGATCCAAAGTCCCCTTCAGCCTTATCTGGATCCGATTAGGTCGGACTCGGTAATGGCTAAATCGAACCTGAATCCGACCCGTTTACATATTCCTAACTATATCTGCTCTAGTCTTCATACTTTTGCTTCATCATTTTCACTGTTAAGAGCCAAGAGCCAAGCAAGAGCTCACCGAAAGTTGCAGCCCCGGGGTGGTCACATGACCCTTGTTGAAGAGGCTGCCTGTCACAGTGGTGGCATCCATGCCGTCGTCTACGACCATAACGTTAATTGTCTTCTTGTTGACGATAACGTTCTCCTCGTAGACGCCCTTCTTCACCTAGATCACGAACCTCTTGATGCTATTCTTGGGGGAACTTCAGGATGGCTTCCTTGATGGTGTGGACGTTGCCGGACCCGTCCTGGGCGACGATGATGTTCGGCTTGACGGCTGCTGGATCGGCCTGCAGCAGCTTCTGGTCAGCCGGTCGGCCGCCGAGAGCCACGACGGGAAGCAGCCGGTGTCGCAGGAGGTTGCTGAAGATCTTGGGGTCATGGGTAACAATGACGAGGCTGTTGTTGGTGAACACAATGGAGCTGTTCAGGGCCAATTGCAAGCTCCCCATGAACCCACCAGTTGTGTTATCGAACCCATCCAGACATGTGTCTATGTTGGTCAACGCCGTAGTGAGCCAAGTCCGCAGGTCGTCCCCCAAGGATCGGTTGAGTAGTGTCTCACCCGGTTTCTCATTTTATTAATTTTGAACCGTTCATCAAACTCTTCCAAAAAACTCAAGTAAACAAGCAATTGATTCAATTCAATTCAATTCAATTACTGTTGGGAATTACAACGAATGGTTTTTATTTTTTTTCATATAAATAATAAGTTGTGCGGTTTAAGCGTTTTAGGGTTTACTTCATTGGTTTCAGTTGGCCTTAGTAGACGGGGAAAAAGATAGATTTTTGTTTTGTTTTTTTGTCCAAAACAAGTTTTATCGTGCGTTGGGAACAAAACAATGTGTTGTGCAAATTATCCAAGAAAATGGAGGTCAGTTTAATAAAAAGGTGCATTTAGATGATCAGTGGTGATAGGCGCCGAACTGTGCACCAGTGCAATTCAACATCACGGAGCATAGCCAGCGCGATTAGGTCTTTGTTCTCGAGGGTGGTTTCTCCGTTATAGAAAAAAGAAAAAAAACAAATTTCTTCTTACAAAAACTAAATTTTCTCAATCTGATTGGCCCAGCAAAGTAATGTTCTAATAGAGTCGCTATGCTCATGGTAGCAAGAAAAGTTGTTCAGGGCCCAGCCAAAATGGTGGCATTGAGCTGGTCGACTGAGTCATCGATA